>NW_007259561.1:434-850 GCF_000164805.1 Carlito syrichta | reverse complement strand
ATGGAAAGGAATATAATGGAATGGCATGGAGGAAAATGGGATGAAATGGAATGGAAGGGAGAGGAATGGAATTGAATGGAATGGGATGGAATGGATAGGAATGGAATGGTACTGAATGTAGAGTAATGGAGTGGAATGGAACAGAACGGAAAGGAAAGGAGACGAATGGAATGGAATTGAATAGAGGGATTAGAATGGAGAGGAAGGATAGAATCGAATATAATGGAAAACAATGGAATGGACAAGAAAGGAATGGATGAAATGGAATGGAAAGGAATGGAGAGGGTGGAATAAAATGGAATGGAATGGAATAGAGAAGAGTGGAAGGGAATGGAATAGAAATGAATGGAATGGAGAGCAATAGAATGGTATGGAATGGAATGGAATGGAAGGGAATGTCGAGGAATGGAATGGAA
>NW_007259561.1:0-414 GCF_000164805.1 Carlito syrichta | reverse complement strand
ATGAAATGGAATGTAATGGAGAGGATTGGAATGGAGAGAAATGGATGGAAAGATGGAATGTAATGGAATGAATTGGAATGGAGAGATATGGAATGGAATGGAGAGGAATGGAATGGAATGGGATGAAATCGAATCAAATCGAATGTAGTAAAAAGGAATGGAATAGAGAGGATTAGAATGGAATGGAATGGAGAGGAATGGAATGGAGAGGAATTGAGTGGAATGTAATGGATAGGAATGGAATGGAGTGGTGTAGTATGGACTGAAATGGAATTGAATGGAACGGAGAGTGATTGAATGGAATGGAATGAAATGGATTGGAGAACAATGAAATGGAATGGACTGGAATGGAGAGGAATGAGTGGAAATGAGAGGAATAGAATGGAATGGAAAGTAATGGAATGGAATGGAGAG
>NW_007259560.1:5526-6269 GCF_000164805.1 Carlito syrichta | reverse complement strand
CTTAACTAGCTGACTTAACAAGCTAGCCTGCTGACATAACTAGCTGACTTATATAACTAGATTCCAAGCTAGCCAGCTGTTTTAACTAGCTGAAATAACTAGCTAGCCAGATGGATAGCCATCTGGCTTGACTAGCTTTTTAACTAGTTAATCAGCTGGATAGACAGCTGACTTAATGAGCTGTATTAACTAGAAAGCCAGTTGATTACCAGCTGGCTTAACTAGCTGACTTAAACAGCTAGTCAGCTGCCTAGCAAACTGACTTAACTAGCTGGCTCCCTATCTAGCCAGCTGACTTACCTAGCTGACTTAAACTAGAAAGCTCATTTAACTAGCTAACTACCTACCTGGCCAGCACGCTAACCAGCTGACTTAACAAACTGACTTTTACCGCTAGCCTGCTGTAGCAAGCTGACTTATCTAGCTAACTAAATAGCCAACTGGCTAGACAGCTGACTAAACTAGCTGACTTAACCAGCTAGACAGTTGGCTACCCAGCTGACTTAACTCACTGACATCACTAGCTAGCCAGGTAGCTATCTAGCTGTCTTACCTAGCTAGCTACATACCTTTTCAACTGGCTTGCCAGCTCTCTTAACTAGTTGAATTAACCAGCTAGCCAATTGGTTAGCCAACTGACTTAACTAGTTCGCTACCTAGCTAGTCAGCTGACTTTAGTAGTTAGCTACTAGTTAGCTGCATAGCTAGCCAGCTGACTTAAATAGTTAGCTGGCAGCTAGCTA
>NW_007259560.1:0-4829 GCF_000164805.1 Carlito syrichta | reverse complement strand
GACTTAACTTGTTGGCTGACGAATCAGCAGACTATTTAGCTGGTTTAATATATTGACTGACTACTCAGCAGACTTGTTTGCTGGCATAAAATGTTGGCCGAATAGTAAGCCGACTATTTAGCTGAGTTAACTAGTTGACTGACAAGTGACCCACGATTTAGCCTGGTGAACTAGTTGGCTGACTAATTTGTTGACCTAACTAGTCGTCCGATTAGTTACATGACTTGTTAGCTGACCACACTAGTCAGCCAACTAGTTAGCCAACTTAAATTGTCGACTGACAAGTTGGCCCAATAGTCCACAGATGGGTTAGCTAACTTATCTAGGTGGATGGCTAGTAGTCTGAACGGTTAGCTGACTTAACTAGTCAGCTGGTGACTGAGCCGACAGGTTAGCTGACTTAGCTAGTCGACCAGCGAGTGAGCCAAATTGTCAACTGAATTAACTAGTTCACCAGCGAGTGAGATGATTTGTCAACTGACTTCACTAGTTGACCGATAGGTGAGTCAACTGGTCAGCTGACTTAACTAGTCTGCTGGTGTGTGAGATAACTGGTCAACTTAATTTAGTTGGCTGGAGAGTGAGCCAACTGGTCAGACTTAACTAGTAGGCTGGTGAGTGAGCCAAACAGAGAGCCGACTTAACTAGTTGGCTGGCAAGTGAGCTGACGCCTGAGCTGCCTCAAATATTCAGCCAGTGAGTGAGCTGACCTTTGAGCTGACTTAACTACTTGGCTGGCTAGCAAGCAGACTAGTTCCCTGAGCTGTTGGTCTGTGAGTGAGTCAACAAGTTAGTTGACTTGTTGGCTGTCAATGGAGCTGACTAGTTTGCTTACAGTTTGGCAGGCGAGCAAACTGAATATTTGGCTGACCTGATGGAAAGCTAGCTTGCCAACTAGTTAGCTGATCAGCTAGCTAAGTTGCTAGCCGATTAGTTAGCAAACTAACTAGCTGGTATGCTAGCTGATTTAACTAGCTAGCTGCCTAGCTAGCTGGCTATCTAGTTGATATAACTTGCTAGCAAACTAGCTTTCTAGTTATCTAGCAAGGTGACTTAAGTAGCAAGTTAACTGGCTAGTTAGCTGGCTAGCTGACTTAATTATCTAGCTGACTAGCTAGCTGACTAACTAGTTGACATAACTAGCTATTTGACAAGCAACCTGACTAGCTAGCTGACTTAGCTAGCTGAATAAATAGCTGACGTGCTAGCTGACTTAACTAGCTGCTGGCTAGATAGCTAACTTAACTAGCTGACTAGCTAGTTGACTGGCTAACTGGCTAGCCAGCTGACTTAATTAGCTAGCTTCATGTTTGGCTAGATGGCTAGCCAGCTTGCTTAATTAACTAGCTACCTGGTTGGCTAGCTGGCTAGGCAACCTGGCTAGCTAGCTAGCAGACTGGCCACCTGACTAGCCAGCTGGCTTAAATAGCCAGCCCTCTGGCTGGACAGTGGGATAGAAAGCTGGCTTAACAAGCCAGGCACCCTGGTGTTCTGCTGCCTAGTGAGCCAGCTTAATTATCTGGCCACCTAACTGACCAGCCTTCTAACCAGCCCTCTGAACATGGCAGCCACCAAGATAGCCAGCTGGCTAACCAGCTGACTTAATGAGCTGTGTTAATTTGATAGCCACTTGACTAGCCAGCTTGGTTAACTAGCTAGCCACCTAGCTAGCCATTCAGCTGGCCAGCTCACTTAATTCGCTGACTTAACTAACTCATCAGCAGGCTAGCCAGGACTTAATTAGCTAGCTTCTTACCTAAACAGGTGTCTAGCCAGCTGACATAACGAACTGACTTAACCAGCTAGACAGCTAGTTAGCCAGGTAAATTATCTGTGTAGATATCTAGGTAACCAGTTGGCTTACCACGTGAATTAACTAGCTCAGTTATCCAGGTAGCCAGCTGGCTACCAAGCTGACTCAACTAGCTGACATAACTAGTTAACCTGCTGGCTAGCCAGCTGACTTAACTAGCTAACATCTCGAGCTAGCCAGGTGGCTAGCCAGATGACTTGAATAACTAGCTACTGATGTACACCACTGGATTGCCCGCTGTATTAAATACCAAGCTACCTAGCTAAGCAGCTGACTAGCGAGCTGACATGTCTAGGTGACTTAACTAGCTAGTCAGCTTGATAGATCAGTTGACTTAACTAGTCAGCTACCCAGAGAGGCAGCAGGCTAGACAGCTGACTTAACTAACTGACTCAGCTAGCTAGTCAGCTGACATATCTATTAGATTTAACTAACTAGCCAATTGGCCATCCAGCTGAATTACCAGGCTGAATTAACCAGCTAGCCAGCTGGTTATCCAGCTGAATTAACTAGCTAGTTACCTACCTAGCGAGCTGGAAAGTCAGATGAATTAAGTAGCTGACTTAAATAGCTAGCCAGCTGGGTAGCCAGCAGACATAACTAGTTTGGTAACTATCTATCCAACTGGCTAGCCAACTGACTTAACTTGTTGACTTAAGCAGCTAGCAAGCTGGCAAAACTAACTGACTTAACTAGTTAGCCAGCTGGCTACCCAGCTGACTCAACTAGTTCTCGACATAGCTAGCTAGCTGACTAGTAAGCAGACTTATCTAGATGACTTAATTAGCTAGACATCTGGCTAACCAAATGACTTAACAAGCTCACAACCTAACTAGTCAGCTGGCTAGCCAGTTGGCTTAACGGGCTGATTTAAATAGGTAGCCGGCTTGCTAGAGAACTGAATTACTTAGCTTGCTATATAGCTAGCCAGCTGGCTAGCTAGCTGACTTTAATAGGTGACTTGACTAGCTGGCCAGCTTACTAGGACAGGTGATTTTAGTAGAAAGCTACCGAGCTAGACAGCTGGATATCCAGCTGACTTAACTTGGTGACTTCACTAGCTATCCAGCAGATAAGACAGCTGACTTAACTATCTAGCTACCTAGCTAGCCAGGTGTCTAGCCAGCTGACTTAACTAGGTGACTTATGTAGCTAGCCAGCTGGCTAGCAGGCTGACCTAACTGCCTAGCTACCTAGCTAGACAGATGGGCAGCCAGCTGAATTAGCTAGTTTGCTAACTACATAGACTGATGGCTTGCCAGCTGACTTAACTACCTAGCTTACCTACCTAACCAGCTGGCTAGTGAGTTGATTTAACTAGGTTACTTAACTAGCTAGCTAACTGGCTAGCCAGCTGATTTAAATAGCTAGCTACCCAGCTAGGCAGCTGACTAGCCTTCTGACTTAGCTCACTGGCTTAGCTAGCTAAAAAGCTGACTTTACTGACTGACTTAACCAGATAGCTACCTAGCTAGCCAGCTGTCTTAACTAGCTGGCTTAACTAACAAGCTACCTAGTTAGCTATCTACCTAGCCAACTGACTTAACTAGCTGACTTAACTAGCTTGCTAGCTGACTTAACTAATTGACTTATATATCTAGTCTCTAGCTAGCCAGCTGACTTAACGAGCTAATATAACGAGTGAACATGATGGATAGCCATCTGACTTAACTAGCTTTTTAAGTAACTAACTAGTTGTATAGCCAACTGTCTTCACAAGCTGACTTAAATAGCTAGCCAGCTGATTTCCAGCTGAGTTAATTAGCTGAGTTAACCAGCTAGTCAGCTGGGTAGCCAGCTGAATTAAATAGCTGACTGCCTATCTAGCAAGCTGACTATCCAACTGACTTACCTAGCTGACTTAAGCTAGCAAGCTGGCTAGTCAGCTCACTTAACTAGCTAGCTAACTAACTACCTAGCCAGCAGGCTAGCCTGCTGACTTATCTAGCTGACTTGAACAGCTAGGCTGCTAGCTAGCAATCTGGATTATCTAGCTAGCTACCTACCTAGCCAGCTGGTTACACAACTGACTAAACTAGCTGATTTAACATGCTAGCCAGTTGTCTAGCCAGCTTACTTAACTCGAAGACATCACTATCTAGCCAGGTATCTCTATAGGTGACTTAACTAGCTAGATACCTACCTTTCCAGTTGGCTTGCCAGCTCTCTTATCTAGCTGAATTAACCAGCTAGCCAGGTGGTTAGCCAACTGATTTAACTACCTCACTATGCAGCTAGCCAGTTGGCCAGCCAGCTGATGTAATTAGCTGAATCATCTAGCTAGCTACATAGCAAGATAGCTGATTTAATAGTTGGCTAACTAGCTAGCTACCAAGCTACCAGCTGATTTCAACAGTTATCTAACTAGCTACCTACCTAGCTAACAAGCTAATTTAAAGTGTTTGCTGTGTAGCTAGCTAGCTGACTTAACTAGCTAGCTAACTAGTTAGCTTACACATTATCCAACGTGCTAGCTAATTTACTTAATCATCCAACTTACCTCCTTAGCTGAAGAGCTTCCTAGTTGGCTCAAGTGGTTGACTTAACTAGTTAGCTAACTAGCTAGCTAGCTGACTCATGCAGCTGACAACTCATTAGCTAACTAGCTAGCTAACCTACTCAACCAACTGACCAAACCCGTTTGCTAACTCTCTAGTTAGATGTCTCAACCAGCTGACTTAACCAGTTAAATTGCTAACTACCTGACTCAACTTGCTGTCTTAAACCATTAGCTAACTTGCTAGCTAGCTGTCTTAACCAGCTGACTTAATTAGAAAGCTGACTTAACTAGTGGAATTAGTTACGTGACTTAACTGCTTAGGTAGTTGATTTAATTGGCTGACTAATCTAATTATCTAGCTGACTTAAATACCTGAATTAAATAATTAGCTGACTATTTAACTAGCTGACTTAACTAATTAGCTAACTAGTTAGGTAGCAGACTTAAGTAGTTCACATATATTTAGCTAACTAGTGAGCTAGCTGACTTAGGTAGCTGAGGTAGCTAGCTAGCTGG
>NW_007259559.1:0-7602 GCF_000164805.1 Carlito syrichta | reverse complement strand
CTTGCTCACAAGATATGTGAAGCATAAGAGACCAATGAGAAAGAAAATTATCTGCTAGCATTATCTACTAGTTCCAATTTTTCTCTATAATTTCTAAAGCTGTTTATTGATTTTTCTCCTCTCTATAGATCATATGTGTCTGATTTTTTGAAAGTCAGGCGATTTTGACTAGATGTTAGATTTAATTTAATTGTAGGATTTATTTTGAGGAATTTTGGACTTTCTTTAGATATATAATTGAGTTTTCATGTTTCTTAGAAAAAAATTGGCACTCTAGAGGTTGACTTCTCTACCTCTTGACCTCCAGAGCAGGCATTACTACAAGTCTAGTATAGCCCAAATACTGATGCTACTGAGGTAATATTCATCTAAATGCTCTTTCTAATATCTATATAGAGACCTTTCCATTTGCACTGACAAAAACATGAAGTATTCCCTGTTCTGTTTGTACGCAGGGAATTCTTTAGACTATTGCTCTCTGATTGTAATTTTCTGGCTTTGAAGAAATTTCTTCTCACATAGGAACAGATTAGAACTCAGTCAAAGGCTCATGGGAAGTCTGCGAAGGTTTCTGAATCTCAATTTTTCTATAGCTCCTTCTACAGTATTCTGCTCCACAAATTCTAATTGCCTTCAACTTCCTCTACTCTGATGTATTTTTTCTTAATCTTACAATAATGTAAGTTAGGCTTGTTTGTTTGTTTGTTTGTTTTACTCTGTGTGGTGACCTGAAAACTGCAGGCAGGAAGCTGATGTAATTTTAGAGCTCACCTCATTGTTTTTCTTTCTCTTTGTGACAGTAGTGATTTGATATTTGTTTCCAATATGTAGCAACTTTTGTTACATATGTTTTGTTGGGTTTCCTAGTTGCTTACAGTAGATAGATACGTCGTGTTTCTTGTTCTAGATTACTGTCTGAGACTAGAGTAATCAGTCAGAAAGGCGGTGCCGATCTCTTTTCTTTCTTTCTTTCTTTTTGAGTTGGAGTCTCGCTCTGTCGCCCAGACTGGAGTGCAGTGGCTGCTCCCAACCACCGCAGCCTGGATCTGCTGGGCTCCGGCGCTCCTGCCGCCTCAGTCTTCCGAGTAGCTGGAATGACAGGCTCGCGCTACCACGCCCGGCTAAGTTTGGGTTTATTCTGGAGATGAGATCTTGCCAAGTTGCCCAGGTGGTTCTCGAACCCACGGGCTCAGGCAATCCACTCACCTCGGCCTTCCAAGCGCGAGATTATAGGCTGAGCCACGGAGCCCGGCTCCTATCTCTTTTCTTTTAGTTAACATCCATATTTTGAGCCAACGTTATTTACATTTATTCCTATATCAAATTACAAACACTGAAATTTTAAATTTTACTGTGGCTGACTCTGACTTCAAAAGAAAATCCATGAGCATAGAAATATATCAAACATGAAATGCAATTATTTCTAGGCAGAGTTATTATTCAAGATGTATAAAAACCACATAAAAGCAAAATTTTTGACACACACATATGTATATTTTTCATGGCTCTATTATTTCTTACACTAGAAAGGGGACATCGGATACCCTACTATATTTATTCTAAGTTCACATTAACATATTATAAACAGTTTGACAGGTTTTCACTTGCCTATCAAGTGTGAGCTTTTTTTTTTTTTTGAGTTGGAGTCTCACTCTGTCGCCCTCCGGCGATCCTTCCACCTCAGCCTTCTGAGTAGCCGGAATTACAGGCCCGTGCTACCACGCCCGGCTGATTTTTTTGATTTTTATTGTAGAAATGAGGTCTCGTCTGCCCAGGCGGGTCTCGAACCTGCGGGCTCAGGCAATCCACTCACCTCAGCCTCCCAAAGGTGTGGGATTACAGGCTGAGCCACCGAGCACGGCTAACTACTTTTTAACTTAATTTTGCTTTTATTTCAACATTGTGGGGTGCAATTCAGAGTTAGGTACACAAATATTTATTGTGCAGGTACCCTTATTGATGAGTTATCCCACCCTTCCCCATTTCTACTACTGTAAATCACACCTACCTGCCCCACTACCTTCCCCAGTTTCCTGCTGCTCTCAATCATTTATTATAGTATTAAAGTAGTTGTCAAAGGTCCCCGGTTGAATGAGCACATTTGAAGCACATCTTCCCATTCCTATGCCTCTCCACCAGCTGCTGGCAATCACCATTCTACCCTTTTCTTCTATAATTTTAGCTTTTTCTTTCATTTTTTACTTAGTATGATGTCCTGCAGGTTCACCCATGTTATCACACATAAGAAATATTTTCTTATTTTTAAATCTGTGGTAAACAGTTTCCGCTGTGTGTGTGCGCTCGCACGCACGCGCTCCCGTGCATACATGTGTTGCATTTTCTTTATTGATTCATTCGTGGTGGACACTAGATTATTTCCAAGTCTTGACTATTGAAAATAAAGCTGCAATGAGTGTACGAGTGTTGATATTGCTTTTAGATACTGATTTTATTTTAGTTTTTGAATATATATATATACCCTAAAGTGGGATTTCTGGGTCAAATAATAGCTTTATTTTTAATTTTTTGAGAAACCATTTTACTGTTTTCCTTTTGCCTTCAGAGTTAGAACCCAATATAAAACTAGGAGGATAAAACCCATTGGCATGGGATTGTAAATGACAGGGAGGTGAGATCCCAAATAGAATGTGCAATAAAAAGCAAAATCATTAAATTAATACAATACACCTAATCTACAAAAGTTATCAAAATTATGAGTGTAAATTACCAGGATCAGTTCCAAGATTTCCATGTGGTAGGGAGAGTGCATGCTTTCCTTACAGTTTGGGGTCAAAAGGTCAGTTGTTCACGACTTTAAGAATACCACTTTGAAATGCACATGGTAGTGTCTGTTCAGCAAACTCCACATCCCTTTTGTTTTCTTTGTTTTTCTTTTTTTAGCTACTAGCGAGCCTCTGGGGAAGCAATATATACAATTAAATATGATCCATCCTGAATATATTTGAATTTTAGAGACAACTGTGATATTTTTAAAAACTCATCTTCCTACTGCTTATTCATTTATTTAATGCCAATTAATATCCCCTTGATGTGTTATTTTTTCATTCTCAGCTGAGGGCGGGCTCAGTAGCGCCGCCTGTCATCCCAGCAGTTTGGGAGGCCAAGGCGACTGGACTGCCTCTGCCTGAGGGTTTGAGAACACCCCAGGCAAATTGGCGTGACCTGCTCTCTACAATAAAATTTAAAAATTAGCCAGGGGTGCTAGGGCACCTGCAGTTCTGGGTACCTTGAAGCCTGAGGCAGCAGGATCACCATAGCTCAGCAGGTTGACACGGGGTGTCCATGAGAGTGCCACTGCACTGCAGCCTGGGCTACAGAAAAGGACTCCAACTCAAAACAGTAAATTCTCAGCCGGGCTTGGTGGCTCAGCCTGTAATCCCGCGCCTCTGGGAGTCTGCGGTGAGTGGTTTGCCTGAGCCCGCGGGTTCGAGACCCACCTGGGCAGGCGAGACCTCATCTCTACAATAAAATCAAAAAATTAGCCAGGCTTGGTAGCGCGCACCTGTAATTCCGGCTACTCGGAAGGCTGAGGCCGAAGGATCGCTGGAACCCAGCAGATCGAGGCTGCGGTGGCCGGGAGCGGCCGCTGCACTCCAGTCTGGGTGACAGAGTGAGACTCCAACTCAAAAAAAAAAAAAATTAAAATTAGATTGTGGTGATTATTGCACAATTTCGTAAATAGACTAGAAGCTACAGTTTTAATAATTTGGATGAAAGAATTGTATGGTATGGGCATGCTACTAGACTTTTTAAAGCAGTTTCAAAATATGGAAAACACAAGGCACACATCAATTGGGGCATTTACGTCATCAAATGTGTCTTCGGTTATATCCCTTCTTTTCAGATTATTTTCACTGTAAATGAACTTAAGAATTTATTGTATTTTGCTAATTAAGTGTAAGGTTAACTTTAGTAAGGCCTTGTGTTGCTATGCCATGCCACTTTCCAAAGTCCCCATCATGAAATTTCACACTGAATAGTTCATTTTGAGGAAGCTCGTGTGAACATTAGCAAATAATTGTGTATTTTTTAAATCTACTGCATAGACAGACATGTCTTCCATGGTTAGCAAACGGGGAAAAGACTATTTCTTTCTATTTAGAGCATGATAGATTTTATCCAATGACTTCTACCAATGCTATCTTTTCAGAATTATGTTTTATTACTGTTACATAATGTAGTTTGTTTACTGTTTCTTTGCTCCTGATGTCAGCTTCCACTGAGTTTTATCACTGACCAACAGCTGTCTCTATGGTTTTAATACTGCTCAATTGTGAGTCAGCACAGCTCTGCGTCTTCCTTTCAAATTCAGTTTTCTCAAGTTTTTCGATTAGTTTCTTTTTTTATTGACTGAGTTCTATCATTCTGAATATGAATGAAATAAAATTGCGTGTAGGGCAATAAGTTTGGAAGATACCGGTACCAAAACCTTCCATTTTCCCTCTTACCTTGTGGAAACAAAAATTGGATATGGGGCTAAATAACTCTATTCTTCTAAGGTAACAACTAAAATATAAGTTATTACATGAGCTGACCCTTGTACAAGACAGGAGAGCCTGCAGTGTTTGAGAGCATCTCATATGAGTTTTTATTTTTTTTGTTTTTTTTTTATTTTTGCGTTGGAGTCTCACACCTGACTTCATCTGTACAATAAATCAAAAAAAATTAGCCGGCCATGGTAGAGTGCGCCTGTCGTTCCAGGTACTTGGAAGGGTGAGACGGAAGAATCACTGGATCCCAGCAGGTCGAGGCTGCAGTATCCGGGAGCGTGCCACTGCACTCCAGTCCGGGCAACAGAGTGAGACTCCAGCTCAAAAAAAAATAATTATAATAATTCAATAGAATGCTTTTAGTGGTAAATTATAAAAATCTACAGAAATAATATTTTAAGAAAGAGAACTAATGGACAAATTATCGGATAATAGCTGCATTCTGCTTAATTTTGAGCTTAAAATGTCCTTCATCTGGTTGCTTAATTATGCCATCAGGTACCAAACTTCCTTTCATGGCTTTGCTCTTTAATTTTCTTCCCTCAACTGAAGGCAGAATCTTTCTCTGGTTGTGGGTTTGCTGCCAGGAACAATCAAGGCTATTGTGATTCTCATTTATGCCTTTAGTAGGCAGAGAGGCTTTTCTCTCAATTATAGCCAAAAACTCTTGACCTTCACTCATATTAGATAAGTGTGGATGACATTTCTCTTCTGAACCAATTACTGTTTCTAAATTGGTTTTAGTTTCAACTGTTCAGTTCCATCTACATCCTGTGTTTTTTTCAATAATGATAGTCATTACATGTAACTGTAATCTCGTATGATTTTACTCCCATGATGCATAGCATGGCGTCTGCTGCTCAGTAGGTACTCACCAAAATTTAACAAATGAGTGACTGAGTAAAATGAATGAACACATGAATGAGTAGAAGCAAAAATAAATGTACATCATAAATAACGATGGGTGCCATGGTTTGAATGTTTGTATCTCCTCCAATATTTATATTGAAACTTAATCCCCAAGGCAATAAAATTGAGGTGATTGAGTCATGAGGCTGGAGCTCTCATGGGTGCGAATAGCAACCTATCAAAGAGTTTAAAGGAACCATCCTAGGCCCTTTCCAATCACCACCACAAGATGACACAGAAATCAAGGTGCCATCTTGCAATTAGTGAAAGTAGTCTCACCAGAAACTAAATCTGCTGAAACTTGGATCACAAACATCCCAACCTTCACAACTGTGAGAAATACATTTTTATTTTGTATAAGTTACCCAGATTTGGGTATTTTTTAATGGCAGCAGGAAAGTGTAAGGCAGAAATTGGTGAAAAGTGAAGGGTATTGTTATAACAAATAGCTAAAAATATAAAAGCTCCGGCGAGACCTCATCTCTACAGTAAATCAAAAAATTAGCTGGGCATGATAGAGCGTGCCTGTAGTTCCAGCTACTTGGAAGTCTGAGGCAGAAGGATCGCCGGAGCCCAGCAGGTCGAGGCTGCAGTGGCTGGGAGCGACCTGTGCACTCCAGTCTGGGCGACAGTGTGAGACACCAACTCAAAAAATTTTAAAAAATAAAACAAATAAAAGCTCCTTTAGAACTGGGTAATGGGTAGAGGCTGATCAAGTCTGGGAGTGGATGCTAGAAAGAACCTATATTGCCAAGAATAATTTTTTTTTTTTTAGTTAAAACATTTAATTGTAAGGATTGAACAGTGGTTGCTACACAAGCCAATCCACAATCACAGCTTTTTGTAGTGTCCAGATGCTAATTTGAATAAAGGTAACACATACTAATTCTACTTTTTGGGTTTTTTTGAGTTGGAGTCTCACTCTGTCACCCAGGCTGGAGTGCAGCTGCAGGCTCACAGCCACCGCAACCTCAGACTGCCAAGCAGAGACGAGCCTTCCACCTCAGCCTTCCAAGTAGAGATACACGCAACCATGCCTGGCTAGTTGTTTTGATACATTGTAGAGATGAGGTCTCTACCAGTTGCCAGGCTGGTCTCAAATCTCCAGGCTTAGAAAATCACTAATGTGATTAACACTGTTCAGTATCTACATAAAATTGATTCTGCACATAGTTAAATACACAAAAGAAGACAATGACAGTACAATCACCAATAATTAAACCAAAGGTGTAATTTTTGAAATCACGTAATATGACAGGAAAAATCCTAGCTCTCTTACAGTCTAACTTAAAACAGTCTAGTCTTTTTCTATTGAGATCCAAATAAATTTCCTTTTTTCTATCTAAACATAATTTGAGGCTTTGACGTAAATCTGAATTCAAACGATATGCTTTGTCAAGCGTTTCCAAAAAATTTTCAGCTCTGCTTCAGAGGATAAACCCTCTTGTTGTGTGTGTGAGAGTATATGTGTGTGTGTGTATTTTTATATTTTTTTCTTCCAACATAAATGACAAATGTATGAAGGTAATAGGCCCAATCATGGAACCATGGTGCTACTAATTACATTGAAATATAAAGCCATTGATTATTTCAAAGTGTTCCTGAATGGTGGTAGAAGAAATGGGATACAGAATCTATGAACATATAAAATCACTAAGAGTTCAGAAATTAAGCTTACATAAGGAAAGCGTGTTCTGTTCTTTTCTTTGGAGGAGAGATTACAAAATTGTGATTTGTCACAAAAATATTCTGTACAAAATCTCCAAAATTAGCCCAAATGGTAATGACTGAAACTTAAATTGAAAACTATACCCAACTAGGTCTTTATTGTGACTATGCCGGTTTTTGCTTGTTGGCCTGCAGGTTTGCACTGAGGTAATAAACCCTTTATCTCTTCCTCTACATGAAAAACAAAAAGAAGCAAGCAAACAAAATTACTACAATTTCATTCTTCATGGATGATTTTCATAATGATTGATTTATAAATATTTTTTAAAAAGGATTCATGAATTGCCATATCTGTCTGCAGAGGTTTATTCTTTAAAGTACTATGTTTTATCTGATCTAATCATGATATATCTGTATTGATAGAATTTGAAATTTCTTTCTTTTATTTTTTTGAGTTGGAGTCCCGCTCTGTCGCCCAGACTGGAGTGCAGTGGCTGCTCCCTGCCACAGCAGG
>NW_007259558.1:211595-213026 GCF_000164805.1 Carlito syrichta | reverse complement strand
AGGTTCTTATGGTTTGAGGTTTTACATTTAGGTCTCTGATCCATTTAGAGTTACTTTTTGGGTATGGGGACAGATAGGGGTCTTGTTTGAGTCTTCTGCATGTGGTCAGCTATTTTTCCCAGCACCATTTACTGAATAGGTTCTCCTCTCCCCAGTGGAAGGTGGTGGAGGCTTTGTCAAAGATGAGTTGGTTGAGAAATTGAGGTTTAGCTTCTGGAATCTCAATTCTATTCCATTGGTCTATATGCCTGTTCCTATACCAATACCAAGCTGTTTTGATTATTGTAGCTTTATAGTAAAGTTTGAAGACTGGTAATGTGATACTGCCTGCTTTGTTTTCTTAGCTGAGGATTGTTCTGGCTATTATTGGTCATTTCTGTTTCCATATGAATTCCTGTATTGTTTTTTCTAGGTCTGAGAAGAATGTTGCTGGTAATTTGATGAGTATTGCATTAAATCTGTAGATTGCCTTAGGTAGAATGGACATCTTCACAATGTTGATTCTTCCAATGCATGAGCATGGGATATTTTTCCAATTGCTTGTGTCATCTTTGATTTCTTTGAGCAGTGTTTTGTAGTTTTCATTGTAAAGGTCCTTCACATCTCTGATTAGAAAGATGCCAAGGTATTTCATTTTTTTGTGGCTATTGTGAATGAAATTGTGCTTTTTATTTGGGTTTCTATTTGTTTATTATTGGTGTAAAGAAATTCGATTGTCTTTTGTACATTTATTTTATATCCTGAGTTTTGTCAAAGTCTTTTATCAGTGTAAGGAGAATTTGACAGATTCTCTTGGATTTTCAAGGTACACGATCATGTCATTTGCAAAGAGAGATAACTTGACTTCCTCTTTTCCTATTTGGATACCCTTGATTGCCTTCTCTTCTCTGATTATGTTCGAGGGTTTTTATCAAGAAGGGGTGATTGATTTTATCAAAAGCTTTTTCTGCATCTAATGATATAATCATGTGGTTTTTGTTTTGACATCTGTTGATGTATTTAATTACATTTATGGTTTTACAAATGTTGAACCAGCCTTGCATCTCAGGTATGAAGCCTACTTGGTCATGATGGATGATTTTTGAGATGTGTTGTTGAATTCGGTTTGCTAGTATCTTGTTCAGGATTTTAGCATCTATGTTCATCTAGTTCTCTTTCTTTGTTAGGTCTTTAACTGGCTTGGGTATCAATATGATGTTAGCTTTGTAAAATGATTTGGGGAGAGTTCCATCTTTCTCAATCCCCTGGAATACCTTCAGTAGGATTGGTATCAGCTCCTCCTTAAATGTCTTGTGAAATTATGCTTGAAAATCATCCGGACCAGGGTTGTTTTTTTTTTGTAGGTAGTTTTCTTATTATGTAGTCAATTTCCTTGATTGTAATTGGTCTATTTAGGGTCTCAATTTCTTCTTGTTTCAACCTAGGCAGGTT
>NW_007259558.1:202485-211452 GCF_000164805.1 Carlito syrichta | reverse complement strand
AATTAGGGTTTTTGTGGTCTTGCTTTTCCAGCTTCCTTAGGTGGCTTGTTAGGCTATTAACTTGTGATTCTTCCATTTTCTTCATTTGCATTTGTAGAGATATAAATTCCCCTCTTACTACAGCTTTCATGGCATCCCAGAGATTTTGGTAAGGTGTTTCTTCATTTTCATTTGTTTCCAGGTACATTTTAATCTCTGCTTTGATATCATCATTGACCCATGAGTTGTTTAGCATCATGCTGTTTAGTATCCATGTCTTTGTGGGATTTGTGGGGACCTTGTTGGTGTTAATGTTTATTTTTATTCCACTGTGGTCTGAGAATGTAAATGGTAAAATTTCGGTGCTTTTAAATTTGCTTATACTTGATTTATGGCCAAGTATGTAGTCAATCTTAGAGTACGTTCCATGCGGTGATGAGTAGAATGTATATTCTGTGGCCTTTAAATGGAGTGTTCTGTAGGTATCAATTAAGTCCATTTGGTCAAGAGTCACATTCAGGTTTTGGATCTTGTTTCTCATATTTTGTCTTGATGATCTGTCTAGGGTTGTGAGTGGGGTATTGAAGTCCCCAGCTATGATGGTGTTGGAGTCGATATCTTTTTTTAGTTTACCTAGAAGCTGCTTTATGAAAGTTGGTGCTCCGATGTTTGGTGCATATATGTTTAGGATGAATATATCTTGTTGATGGATTGAACCTTTTATCATTATACAGTGGCCTTCTGTATCTTTTTTTATTTTTGTAGTCTAAAAGGTATTTTATTTGAGATTTAGAACGTGACTTCTCCTTTCTTTTGTGTTCTGTTCACCTGAAAATTTGTTTCCCTTCCTCTTACTTTGAGTCTGTGAATGTTCTTTCTAGTGATGTGAGTCTCTTGAAGGCAATAAATTGTTGCCTGGTGATATTTTATCCATTTTGCCATTCTATGTCTGTTCAGTGGTGCATTTAGTCTGTTCACATTCATGCTAATTATTGAAATGTGAGAGTTGATCCCTATCACAATGTTCTTACACAGTTGTTGTTGTTCTTCCTGTTTGTGTGTTGTCTTTCTTTGGGTTCTGGAGTTGGTTCATGTGTGTTTTTAATCTTTTGCCTGTACTCTTGTGAAGTACATTGTTGTTCTTTTTTCCTTTTCTTCTGTGTTCAATTCTTTCTACGGTGTTTCTTGTAGAGGTGGTCTGGTAGCAGCGTAGGTTCTTAGGGATTGGATATCTGGGAAAGATTTCCATTCTCCCTCACGGATGAAGCTTATCTTAGCTGGGTACATTATTCTCCATTGAAATTGTTTATCTTTTAGAACTTTGAAGATAGGGATCCAAGCTCTTCTAGCCTAGAGGGTTTCTGTAGATAAATCTGCTGCTATTCTAATTGGTCTTCCTTGGTAGGTATTCTGACCTTTTTCTCTTGCTGTCTTTAGAATTTTTTCTTTTATACCTACTTTTTTTAGGCAAATTATTATGTGTCTGCGAGTTGGTCTTCTCATTTGTAGTCTTGCAGAGGTTCTCTGAATCTCTTTTGTTTGAATTTTTGCATCATTAATGAGATGAGGGAAGTTTTCTTGAATGATTTCATGAAATGTTTGTTCCAGCGTGGCCTCTGTTTCTCTTTCTGCCTCTGGAAGGCCAATTACTCTTAGGTTTGGTCTCTTTAAGTAATCATTCATCTCTTGAAGGTTTTGTTCAGTCTTTTTGAGCTTCTTTTCTATGTTTTTGACAGTTTGGATTAGTTCTGTGTTTTGGTCTTCAAGCTCTGAGATTCTTTCTTCTGCTTGGCTAATTCTGCTTTCCATGTTTATTAGTTTGTTATTTATGTCTATCACAGTATTCTTTAGTGCTGTTATTTCTGACATCATCAGCTCCTTCCTGTTTTCCTCTTGTCTCTCCTCAATTTTTAAAAATTCTCTCTAGTAAAGTCTTGATGTCTGGGTTTGCTGCTTGTGACCAGTCATTCTGGGGGCTCTTCATTGTTTGTGTTCTGAAGTTTGTTTTCTCAGTGTCTGACCTCCCAGCATTCTGTGTGAGACTTAAATTTTTCTTTTGGTTTTTCTTCATTTGTTTGATTTTTTTCCCCTCCCAACTTTTTCCTTCCTTCCATGTCACTGTCTTCTTTAATTCTGTTATTCATGGGTAGAGGAGTTGCTTTTACTTCTGTTTGTTCAATCTCCTGTTCTTATTTATGTATGTCCTCTTACTTTGTTCAATTCTGGGGTTGCACTGTAGGTTCAGGGTGGTCCTTTTTGCAGTTTTGAGATTTATTTAAGGGGGAAGCTGTGATTCAAAATCTATCTGCTTGTCCTCATATCTGCTGATGGGTGTATGGATAATCTGAAACCCATTTCCCACTCCCTTGGAATCTGTCCGTGCAGTGGAGTTGTAGGTTTACTCCCTGAAATAAAATGAGGTTAACAGAGGAAGGAGAATGGAGCAGACAGTGGGGGGAAGAGGGAGGTGGAGAGAGAGAGCAGTAAGGAGGAAAACAGATGAGTTTACCAACAAATGGAGAGACAAAAATTGAAACATATAAAACAATAGACTCCAGCTACAAACTAACCAACTCCCATACAAAATACCCTAAAACATTCAATGATACTAACATACAGGCTCACCAACCTCTTTATTGGTGTTCTATTCCTCTATACAAAGATATGGTTTACAGAGAGAAGAAAAGAAGAGATAAGAAGGAAAAAGAAAAAAAGGAAAAAAAGAAAAAGGGTGAAACAAAACAGAAGGAATAGAATCAAGATAGTAGACTAACAGAACCAATCAAGCACACTCTGAAACTTTTCATTTAAGTCCAATATTCTTTCAGCTCTGATTTCTAGCTGTCTTTTCAGGATGGTAAGTTTGTTCACAGTTAGGGTCAGTTGCCCCTGGCCTGCTGTGAAGAGCAGTTCAGATCACCACTCAGTCACCACTGCCCTGTTCACCACTCAGATCTGGCCTGTTTCTGTCAACCTTCCATTTTTCCCCTTTCACTGTTGTTACCTTGAATCACCAGCAGGTGATGGTATCTCTCCACTCCAGATGGTCTTTATCTCAGCTGCTTGCCCCTGAGAGGAGGGAGCTATTACCTCAAGGCACACGGGAGGTGACCCACGGCCTTGCAGGACATCACAGAGGCAGTAGTGGAGGCAGCAACCTCAGCAGATCTTGCTCACAGGGGGTTCAAGGTCTGAAGTTGTAGATCGCTCCAGGCACTGGCGGTGCAATGTGGAATGGCTGCCATGGCAGTGGCTGTAGCAGCTGCAGTAGCTGCCCAGACCACAGTGATGCCTCAGCGATGTTTACGGCTGAGCTCTGTGTGAGGAGCAGGTTGCCAACAATGGGATCTGCAACCTCCGGGGAGAGAACCAGAGTCTCTTTGTGTTCTCTTCTGTGGAGGGTCTCACAGACCAAGCTGTACCATCGCTATCTTGTCGGAAGCCCTATTAAATAAATTCTAAACTTTATCCAATGTGTCTTTTTTATTTATATAACTAGAGATGACTTTACAGGCACATTTACTTTTATTTTATTTTATTTTATACATGAGGTTTGTTACATGAGTGTATTTCATGATGGTGAAATTTAGGCTTATATTAAACCTGTAACACAAATATGGAGATATTACCCACTGGGTCATTTTTCAACCCTTTTCTTCTCCCTCCCCCATTAAGGAGTCTTCAGTGTCTGTTTATATCCAGTGTTTAGCTCCTGTAAGTCTGAATTTATTGACCACATAATATCCATGTTTGGGATAAAATAATTATACAAAGGTTGATCATCCATTTGGATACATATAGTATAGATTTTTAAATGTAATAGTTCTCAAGATTTCCAAGACTTTTAATTGCATATATTTTTTGGAAAAGGTCACTACTATAGAGATATTAAATAATTTGCTTTTCCTGTATTGCTTTAAATCATGCAGTGTTTCCCCACTACCAAACATAAATTTCAGTGTGCTTTCTGTCACCTATAAGTCTCTACATCATTCCAATATTTAATTTTGTCATACATTACAATCAAACACAAAAACTCACCTTTAGCCAACTCTTTTATGTACCAGAATTTACCAGGTGATTTTTAAAGCCTTTGTACTTGCTGTTTCCTCTGCTTAACATTCAGTCCTGAATCCTTTACCTGTCTAGTTCCTTATAGCATTTTCACCAACTCTTCAATTGTCCATGTTTTATCAATTTGCTCTTCTTGTTCATTCTCATATTCACTTTGATCATTCCATCTCTAATTGTGTGTGTCTTTCTCCTTCTCCCTCCCTACATCCCTTTCTGCAAGTTTCTGTCTCATTTTTTGAAAATCATGAAAAGTGTCCTTTTGCATGTGTGTTGTGATACACATAAACTCACATTCTTTAAGTTTTACATCCAAATTTGATGTAAACACTCTGTGTTATAGATTATGAATGTTTTCCAACTGGATAGATAATTTCCAACTATTTTCTAAAGTGTATCTGCAAATGAGTATTTCTGCTAACAGCTCCTGAAACTTTACTTCCTCGCTATCACTTTGCATTAATAGATATTTTTCAGCAATTTTTTTTTTTTTGCTAATCTTGCAAGGCTTTAGTGATATTGTATTTTGACTTTAATTTACTCCCCTCTGATTACTATTGAAGCTAAATATCTTTTCATAAACTTTGGACTTTTTCATTGGCAATTTCCCATTTAATTTAATTATTTTACTGTATAAGGCTTTTGGTAGGAGCTCTTCACACATTTTGATACATGCTTCTATTCAGTTACATGCCTTTGGGATATTTTCTTCTACCCATAGATAGGTATTTCCATTTTTTTTTTTTTTAGTTGGAATCTCACTCAGTCACCCAGACTGGAGTGCAGTGGCCACTCCCAGCCACCGCAGCCTTGCCTGCTGGGCTCTGGCGATCCTTCCACCTCAGCCTTCCTAGTAACCGGAATTACAGGCATGTGCTACCACGCCCGACTGATTTTTTGATTTATTATAGAGATGAGGTCTCACTTGCCCAGGTGGGTCTCGAACCCGTGGGCTCATGCAATCCACTCACATCAGCCTCCCAAAGGTGCGAGATTACAGGCTGAGCCATCGAGCCCAGCTGGTATTTCCATTTTTTAATAATGTCTTTTGAAGTCTTGTTTAGAAAACTTAGTACCTAGGAAAGAATCTAACCAAAAAAAAAAAAAACCTTTAAAAATATTGTACAAGACTTCCTGCTCTTAGGTCAGTAACTTAATCTGGATACTCTTGTAAAAGATTATAGATTTAATTTTTCTAACTTGAAAATTTGGAATCAAATGAAATGTCTATGAACAAGAGAAAGGATAAATTTTGGCATATTCATATAATAGAATATGATTCAGGATATTTTTCTTTGTTTCTTAGACAGAGTCTTGCTGATGTCCAGGCTGGAGTAAAATGGAATGATCACAGCTCACTGTAGCCTTGAACTCCTGGGCTCAAGTGATCCACTTAGCCTCCTGAGTAGTTGGAACTACAAGCATGCATCACCACTCCTGCCTAATTTTAAATTTTGTGTAGAGATGGAGTCTCACTGTGTTGCTCAGGCTGGTCTTGAACTCTTGGTCTTGAGTGACCTCCCACCTCAACCTTCTAAAGTACTGGGATTACAGATATGAGCCACCATGCCAGCTAATTCAGTATGTTAAATGTATTAAACTAGAGCTACAAACGTATGCCAACATGAATAAATCTCAAAAACATGTCGTGAAAAGAAACAGAAGGAGAGATACAATATGATACCACTTGTATATATGTTGACACTTGACAAAAACAATTATTCCTGTATATATATTTATAATATACATATATACTATTTATATAATGGGTGCACCTTAGGTATAATATTATGATATAAGACATATGAAAATCATAAACATCATAGCTGTTATTTGGGAGAGAAGGAAGGGAAAACAGTAGAGTTGGGTGGTGGACACATTAGGATTTGGTTATTATTCTTATACCTCTCTGTATGTTTGAAGTTTTCCTTAGCCGAATTAGCATCTGAATCTTTACTTTAATAGATATGATTGCTTTTCTCTACAAAATGAGTGTCTTTGAATTTTTACAATGAGTAAATTTAAAGAAAGATATTAAGTAAAAAAGTAATGTAGGCAGTATGTGGGTATGACAGTCACATGAAATTTATGGGGCATGATAGGAGGAGGAAAAATACTGATAGGGCTTGCACTGTCCTTTTGTGTCCCAGCTGATTCAGCATCTCATAACCAAATTTAAAGTTCAATTGAAAGTAAAATGTTGATAATTATTTTGGCATATGTATATTCTTTTTCTTTAGTTTTGATTATTCCTGCTTTCTCTTCTACCTTATTATTATTTCACCATGTATACTTTTGGGCAGTGGCGACCAGCATATGCTGAGTCCCATCTGATTACTACAGACCCCAGTATCCTCTCCATCAACCTCTGGAATAATTTATGCAGACTCTCAGGTAGATGCCCTCCTCATACGTTGGGAATTTGTCATGCCAAAGTCTTTTTTTAAAGATACAATACATCCATAAAGCAACTACAATGGGCATCAAATATATTCCATGAACATTTACAAGCAAATGGCAAGCTGAAAGTTCTTTCACTGATGGCTTTTGAATGTGGTGAATTATTGTCTATACCTGAGTGTAAAACAGTTGCGAAAAAGGGAATTTCCTAGGTGTGTAAGCCAGGCTTTGTGCAAAGACCCAGAGAGGTCCTTGGCACCCCAGGATGGAATCTGCCTGTTTACAGAAAGCTTCGATGATTTCAAATGTCAGAAAGTGAGACTCCAGGATTCTGGGGAAAATGAAACCTTGGCAGGGTGGATTTTGAGATTCCCTGAGAGACACAAGAGCTGAAATAGTTTTCACAGTATCAGGGGAAATATATACCTGACACAAAATTTCCACAGAAATTGTAAATACCATAGTTAACACCTAGGGTTATTTCTTTTGGGAACCTTGGTACAGCAAGAGGGCCCCAGGAGAAGGCAGATTCCCTACCTGGCTTGGTCAAAACTGGATTTGGTTTGGGTTGGCCTATTTAAACTTATATTTAAAGCAATTGGATCAGGCATGGTGGCATGTAGCTCCAGCTACACAGGAGGCTGAGGTGAGAGGCTCACTTGAACCCAGGTGCTCAAGGCAGCAGTGAGCTATGGTCGTGCCACTATACTCTAGCCTGGATGGTAGAGCAAGGACACCTGCCCCTTGTTTCAAAAAAATATATCCAAAAACAATTGAATAGGTCATTGATGAAAATGTAGATATCTGGCTTCTCTTTAAAAGTGTGTAATCAACCAGACTCGATGGTTCAACCTGTAATTCCAGCACTTTGGGAGGCCAAGGTGAGTAGATTGCCTAAGCCCATGGATTCGAGACCAACCTGGGCAACTCGGCGAGATCTTGACTCTACAATAAATTAAAAAATAGCTGGGCATGGTAACATGTTCCAGCTACTTGGCAGGTTGAGGCAGAAAGATGATCCAGGCCTAGTAAATCAATGCTGCGGTGGCAGTGAGTGTGCCACTGCTCTCCTGCCTGGGTGATGGAGTGAGACTCCCAATCAAAAAATAAAAATAAACAAATAAATAAATAAATAAAAGTATATAATCTGGTCAGGCGCGGTGGCTCAGTCTGTAATCCCAGCACTGTGAGAGGCCAAGGCGAGGGGATTGCCTGAGCCTAGGGGTTCAAGACTAACCTGGGCAACTTGGTGAGACCTCATCTCTACAATAAATCAAAAAATTGGCGGGGTGTGGTGGTGCATGTCTGTAATCCCAGCTACCTGGAAGGCTGAGGTGGAAGGATCGCCTGAGCCCAGCAGGTTGAGGCTGCAGTGGCTGTGAGCATGCCACTGCACCCCAGCCTGGGTGACAGAGTAAGACACCAACTCAAAAAAAGAGCAAATTGTAAGCAGTTGATGAAAATTTAAGATAGTGCACCTGAGTATTCACAGCCCAAGAACAGAAATTACTGACATACCCAGAGCGTTCTCTTATGTCCCCATCCCTGTCACTACCACTCTTGTGTCTTTTCAAAGGTAGCCAGCCTTTGGAAACTTTGACTTATGACACTATAGGTTTTTTTTTTGTCTGATTTTTAATATTACAGAAGAGCAGTTATACACACTCTTTTATGTGCCTTCTTTTACTCTATAGTTTTGTAAGATTCATCCATGTTGTAATATGAAGCTCTTATTTGTTAATTTTCATTTCATCACAGTATTCTGGTGTATGAATACACCACAATATAGTGATCTCTTCTACTGTTGATTGACATTTGGATTT
Source organism: Carlito syrichta (assembly GCF_000164805.1). Lineage (NCBI taxonomy): Eukaryota > Metazoa > Chordata > Mammalia > Primates > Tarsiidae > Carlito > Carlito syrichta. Next base: position 203,179 of record NW_007259558.1, on the reverse strand, counting down.
TTTCTGTTTGTGGTTATTTTAAATACTGCTATTATAAACATTTTTTATCTGTGCCTCTTGAAATATATATTCACACTTTTCTGCTAGTAATATGTATGAGTTAAATTGCTCGGTCCTAACATATGCATAAATCAAGCTTTAGTATACACTGTCAAGTGGTTTTTCCAAAGTGTTTTTTTCAATTTGTACTCTCACCAGCACAATATGAGAGATTCAGTTGCCACTCATCTTCACCAACATTGGTATTGTCTTTTAATTCTCACCTTTCTTGAAGCATGCAGAGGTATTTCATTATGGTTTTAAATAGCATTCTTTTTTGCACTAATTCAGTTGCACATCTTTCATGTATTTATTGGTCACTTAAATTTTTCTTTATTTTGAAATGTCCATTAAAGCATCTTCTGCCCATTATTAATTGGGTTGCCTTGTAGTGATTCTTTATAGATTCTGGATACAAGTCTTTTCATTTGTTGTGTATGTTGCAAGTATCTTCACCAACTGTATGTCTTGTCTTTCACTCTCTTAATAGTGTCTGTCCAAAGCTGGGCTCGGTGGCTCAGCCTGTAATCCCACGCCTTTGGGAGGCTGAGGTGAGTGGATTGCCTGATCCCGCGGGTTCCAGACCCACCCGGGCAGGCGAGACCTCATCTCTACAATAAATTTTTTAAAAAAATTAGCCAGGAGTGGTAGCGCA
>NW_007259558.1:146296-202465 GCF_000164805.1 Carlito syrichta | reverse complement strand
GCCGGGAGCGGCCACTACACTCCAGTCTGGGCGACAGAGTGAGACTCCAACTCAAACAAACAAACAAACAAACAAACAAGCAAATAGTGTCTGTCTTTTGATGAAAGGAAATTATTATTACAGTAATTTTAGTATAGACCAATTTATCAGTCTTTTTCTTATGATTAGTACATTTATATTTTGTTTAGGAAACTTTCCCTATTATAATGCCAGGATGCTATTCTTCTTTATTTTCTTAGTGCTTTAGACATACAATATGCCTGGAATTGATTTTGTTTTTGTTATGAGATACAGATCAATTTATATATATGTCAAGGTTGAGCAATTCCCGTTTTTTATTTTTATTTTTGAGTTGGAGTCTCACTCTTGTTGTCCAGGCTAGAGTGCAGTGGCACACTCGTGGCCACCGTGGTCTTGTCCTGCTAGGTTTAGGCTATTCTTTGGCCTCAGCTTTCCAAGTAGCTGAAACTATAGATGCACACCACCATGCCTGGCTAGTTTTTGTGATTTATTGTGAGGCTGGTCTCAAAGTCCCAGGCTCAGGCAATCCTCTTGCCTTGGCCTTCCAAACTGCTGGAATTACAGACTGAGCCACCATGCCTGGCCTAGAAATTCCTGTTTTACTGCACCTTACCTAACTTCCAAGTCAGTGTTGAATAATGATATTGATAGCAGGCATCCTTATTTTGTTCCTCATATAATTGAGAATAGCTTTAGGTTTTTACCACTTATAATTATGTTGACTATTGGTTTTTGGTAGGTGTTTTTCATTGTGTTTAAGGAGTTTCTTTCACTTCCTATTTTACTTGGAGTTGTAATTAAGAAAGGTTACTATATGATCCCACAATCCCCCTACTGGAAATATACCCAGAGGAACTCAAATCAGTCTATGAAAAACATACTTACACATACCATGTTTATTGCAGAATTACTCACAATAGCAAAAACTTGGAACCAACCATGCTGCCCATCCAAAGAGGACTGAATTTAAAAAATGTGGTATGTATACATGATAGAATATTACACAGCCATAAAGAAGGACAAAATTATCAACTTTCCAGAAACTTAGATGGACTTAGAGTCTGTAATACTGAGTGCTCTTTCACAGAAACAAAGAACTGAGTACCACATGTTCTCACTCATAAGTGGACCTTGAACAATTATCATAATCCTATAAGAAAGGGATTAGTAGTAGTGGGAAACTGCCAGGGGAGGGAGGGGTGGAATTGGCAGTAGTAGGAAACTGCCAGGGGAGGGGGGCATACCTCATCAACAAGGGTACCTGCATAATGAACATTTGTATCTGAACCCTGAATTGTACCTCGCGTCCCTAAAATAAAAAAATTTTTAATGAAAAACATTTTTAAAAGAATGGTTACTGAATCATATTAAATGCCATTTGAGTATCTATTAATAAATTCTTTTTTTTCTCTTTAGATTTTGGTATAATAAATTATGTTGCTAGATTTATTCATATTGAATCATCTTTGTGTTTCTGGAATAAAACCTACTGGAACAAACAACACTGTTCATTTGTTTTGCTGCTTATTTAGATCTTTTGTGCCTTTAATCACACATGACAATGAGCTATAGCTTTGTTTTCAGTATTTTCTTTCTTTTTTTTTATTTTTTTGAGTCAGAGTCTCACTCTGTCACCCAGGTTGGATTGCAGTGGCACGCTCATGGGCACCGCAGTCTCGACCTGTTGGACTCGGGTGATCCTTCTGCCTCAGTCTTCCAGGTAGCTGGAACTACAGGCATGCACCACCATGCCTGGCTAATTTTTTGATTTATTGTAGATATGATGTCCCACCAAGTTGCCCAGGCTGGTCTCAAACCCGTGGGCTCAGGCAATCCTCTACCTCGGCCTCCCAAAGTGCTGGGATTATAGGCATGAGCCACTATGCCTGGCCTCAGTATTTTCTTCATCTGGATTTGACATGAAGGGCAGGTTGCCATGTAAAATGAACCAGGGAGCTTCCTATCTTTTTTATCTATGGTTTGAAATTCAAACTGTTTGGACCAACTTACACTCTCATGAGCAATGTATGAGAGTTTTCAGTGATCACCATCCATCTCCACTAACTTTGGTATTGTCACACTTTTATGGTAACTTTGTGGATGTGCAATGATTTCTCATTGTGGTTTTAAGTTGCATTTATTTAAATATTAATAAAGTGAAGCATGTTTTCAGATGCTTTTTGAATTATTTGATATCTTTTGTGAAGTATCTGTTCAACAGTTTCTATTTTGGTTAGTGCTTTTTTGCTGCGGCCCAAGTGGCTGCCTTGAGGGTCTTGTGAGAGAGTGGTGAGAGATTAAGAAAGACACAGACACAAAGACATAAAGAAAAGCTGGAGTCAGGTGGGACACTTTCCTTTGATGGAGGAGAAGTGGCCCCGAACTAGCTCAGCACGTTTATTTTATAATCAAGCACAAGGGAAGTTGGAAGGGATTCAAGGTCTGTGAGGGAGTGATAATGGAATTTTGTTGCTACCTAGAAGGTGACCTCTTCTGCAGTTATCTTGTTGTAGCTAAGGCTTTATTTGTACTGTGTGCACCTGGATGTGTGGGGATCTGAGACACCGTTTGGTGTAGCAGGCTGCATCCCTCACCTCCTGCCTTGGACTAGGATGCAGAGTTACCAGATAAGACCTTGCCTACGAGCTTGGGACTTTAAGCAAGAGCTTGCCTTCACTCAAAGCCTTTACTTGAGGCCTGCTACAGTGATAGTGCTCGTCTGCTGCCTACATCACATCCGTTCCCAACAATTTTTGGGTCATGCTTAATTTTCTCTGTTCCAAAGTTATGAATATTCTCCTATGTTGTCATTAATCCTATTACACAGGCATTTAAAATCTTCAGAGTTTTTGTCTTTGATATTTGTTCTTTTTTTTTTTTTTTTTGAGTTGGAATCTCACTCACCCAGGCTGGAGTTCAGTGGTATGTTCACGGCCACCCCAGCATTGACCTGCTGAGCTCCAGCTTTAATTTCATCTCAGCCTTCCAAATAGCTGGAACTAAGGCATGCACTACCATGCCCAGTTAATTTTTGATTTATTGTAGAGATGAGGTCTCACCAAGTAGTCCTGGCTGGTCTCAAATCCATGGGCTCAAGCATTCTCTCACTTCAGCCTCCCAAAGTGCTGGAACTGCAGGCTGTGCCACCAAGCTCAGCTATATTTGCTCTTTAATCAACTTGGAATTGATCTTTGTGAATATCCTACCCTATTCTCTATTTGTCGATTCTTGCATCAATGACTATTTTTTTTTGAGTTGGTGTCTCATTCTGTCACCCAGACTGGAGTGCAGTGGCCGCTCCTGGCCGCCGCAGCCTCAACCTGCTGGGCTCCGGCAATCCTTCTGCCTCAGCCTTCCGAGTAGCCGGAATTACAGGCATGCGCTACCACGCCCAGCTGATTTTTTGATTTTTGTAGAGATGAGGTCTCGCTGCCCAGGCGGATCTCGAACCTGTGGGCTCAGGCAATCCATTCACCTCAGCCCCCCAAAGGCGCGGGATTACAGGCTGAGCCACTGAGCCCAGCTGACTATTTTTTTTTAATTTGGAGAGGGTTTATGGACAGAAAAAGTAAAAGTGAGGTGCAAAAAAAAAAAAACCCTGTATTAATTACTAATACCTTATGGTAAATGTTAACATATGATAGAATACTTTTTTTACTTTGTTCTCCTTCTTTAAAACATGTTTTGGCTATTCCTGTTGCCTTGGACTTCCATACACATTCTAAAACAAGTTTCATGTATTTTCAAATAGCTGAAGTTCACTTATTTTCATTGCTGTATAATGTTAAATTGAAGCACAATTTATCTATTCTAAAGTTGAGTAGATGAACATTGGTTTTTCTCTCATTTTTTAAATATTACAGACAACACTGATATAGACATCTCTCTTACATGCATTGCTGTGCTCCTGTACGTGAGCTTCTCTAGAAATAAGACTGCTGAATTGTAGAGTAGGTATAATATCAGTATTCCTAGATAACGCCAAAATGGCTTCCAACGTTTTTATACCTGTTTATGCTCCTATCAACTAGATTTGAGAGTTCAGTCTGCTCCAAATTCTTATCAGTACTTGATATTAATCAGAATTAAAGTTTTTGCCAGGCTGAGTGTGGTGGTTCCATGCCTGTAATCCCAGGACTTTAGAAGGCCTAGGTTAAAGGATTGCCTGAGCCCACATGTTTGAGACCAGCCTGGGCAACTTGGTGAGACCTCATTTCTGCAATAAATCAAAAAAAATTAGCCTGGCATAACTCCAACTACCTGGAAGGCTGAGGAGGGAGTATCATCTAAGTCCAGCAGGTCAAGGCTGCAGTGACTATGAGTGTGCTACTGCACTCCAACATGGGCGATGGAGTGAGATGTCAAATCAAAAAAAAAAAAAAAATTAACCTGGCATGGTGGTGTGTGCCTGTATTTCTGGTGACTTGGAAGGCTGAGGTGGAAGAATTTCCTGAGCTCAGCAGGTTGATGCTGGGGAGGCCATGAGTGTGCCACTGCACTCCAATCTGGGTGACAAAGTGAGACTCTGACTCAAAAAATAAATAAGCAAATAAATAAATAAAAATAAGGCCAGACTTGGTGGCTCAGCCTGTAGTCCCAGCAATTTGGGAGGCCAAGGCAAGTGGATTGCCTGAGCCCGCTGGTTTGAGACCAGCCCGGACAATTTGGTGAGACCTCTTCTCTACAGTAAATCAAAAATTAGCTGGGTGTGGCAGTGCATGCTTGTAGTTCTGGCTACTTGGAAGGCTGAAGCAGAATGATTGCTGGAGCCCAGAAGGTCAATGCTGAGGTGGTCATGAACATACACTGCACTCCAGCCTGGGCAATGGAGTGAGACTCCAACTGAAAAAAAATTTTAAAAAAATAAAATAAAAAATAAACTTTGTCTCTGGGATCCAATGGCCCTTCACTGTTGATACAATTCATCTCTACTCTCATTTAAAACACACTTGTTGAGCACTTACTACACTGGAATTCAGATAGAGTCAATCTTAGTGCTTGCTTAAGTGATGTCATAAGCTCTGTGGCAAATTGGGAGATGCATAATATCTGATGTTTATTTTGGTGATGAGTGACTGGAAAAGGGGAATCCTGTTCCCTGTGTGTTCAGTTATGTTCTTCCCTAGGGACCAGAAAATAATTTATGTGGTATCATTTTGGCACTGCATGAAATCTAAGATATGAGTTAGCCTATGAGCCTATTACCCTGCTCCTAACAATTTTAACACCTGATAATTATTGCCTGCATCAATCATTTTGAAAAGGCTACAAAATACCGATTGTCTAACTCCATTGTTCCTTCTTCACTTATAAGCTGGTCTTTTTTGTAAAATAATGTTTATTTCACTAAGTGAGGTTCATAGGTTAGCTTAAAGCATAGCTTCTTCTGGAAAAGCAGAAAAAAAATGCCATTCCCTGTAACTACCAATCTACCAATTTGCTGCTTCAAATGGTGACAAGTGACTTCATCTTTTTTTAGTATCATTATGAACACATGGATTTTTATAGATTTGGAGTAATTGAATTAGTAAATCATTTTTTTAATATTAAAATTTTTACAATTTTTTCCAAGATTTTTCATGTCCTTTTTAAACATAACTCTGGTATTATAAAACTTCCCAGACTCACTTCATACCTATTATGCCCCAGACTTGGAATTTGCTGATTCTCCAAGAATTTGTGGGGAATTATAAATGAATATCTGGATACTGTGAATGCTCATTATATTACTGGGCAATGTTTCTAGGCCATTCAGCAGACAGATGCAGAGAGATGAAAGATGCACACATACATATGCTAAAAATGATAAATTCATATTGATATTTCCAGTTTATTTTAGAATAGTCCCTCTATTTGTTTATTTGAGCTTATATCTGTCTTATTTTTCTTACACTAAAAAATCTAACAATACAAACACAGTTATTTATTTGCTATATTCAATTATATTTTTAAAAGGTAATTTCAAAGTAATCTTATTATTATAAGTAACAATAATATCACTAAATAAGTTTAAGGTCCCTTTATAGGTGATTGGAATTGGGTCAAAAGAACTCAAAAGTTGACTTGAAGAAGCTTCCACTGAACAAAACAAGGAACATTATTGAAGATCAATAAGGATAATAACTACTGTGAACTGATAATGATAACATTTTGGAGAATTTTAGGCAACCAACTTATTATCTTAAAAACTGATAAGGCCAGTCACGGTGGCTCAAGCCTGTAATCTCAGCACTTTGGGAGGCCTAGGTGAGAGGATTGCCTGAGCATGGCCACGGGTTCGAGACCAGCCTGGGCAACATGGTGAGACCTCATCTCTATGATAAATCAAAAACTTAGCCAGGCATGGTAATGCTCACCTATAGTTTCAGCTACTTGGAAGGCTGAGGCAGAAGGATGCTTGAGCCCAGCAGGTCTGTACTGGGGTGGATGGGAGTGTGACACTGCATTCTAGCCTGGGTGACGGATTGAGACTCCAACTAAAAAATAAAAATAAAAATAAAAACTTATAAATATCTCTCTGCTGGTAAAAGAGAAAAAAAGAAGAAAATAATAAGTAAAGGAAAAATATAAAGTCTTTATCTTTATTATTCCTATATATATTTTCTGTTTTCTCCTATCACTAAATAGTGGATGAGGGAAATTTTCTCTTTATAAAAATATTCCAACTAGTAAATAAAGAGAAAATTATAACATTAAAATACCACCATCTTGTAACACTCTAGTGAATTAGTAGATCTAGGTAAAAATTATCAATAATAATCTAGGTATTATATGGTTTCCAGTAGAAGCATGCAACCATTTTCAATAAAGCATTGTACCAAAAAATGAAATATGAATGTGATCAAACTTATAGATATAACTTCTAATTTACAGGAAAAACAGTAGAGGGAAATGTTAAACACCACTAATGTAAAAAGCCAGAAACTCTGGAAGGCCAAGGTGAGAGGATTGCCTGAGCCCAGGGGTTTGAGATCAGTCTGGGCAACTTGGTGAGTCCTCTCTACAACAAATCAAAAAATTAGCCAGGCATGGAAGTGCACACCTTTAGTTCTGGCTACTTGGAAGACTGAGGTGGAAGAATCACCTTAGCCCAGCTGGTTGAGACTGTGGTGGTGGCTGAGAGCATGCCACTGCACTCCAACCTGGGAATCAGAGTCAGACTCAGACTTAAAAAATAAAAAAAAGCCAGAAACTGTATAGGACAAATAACTTGATTTCTTCAACAAATAATTGCAATAATGCCGGGCTCGGTGGCTCAGCCTGTAATCCCGCGCCTTTGGGAGGCTGAGGTGAGTGGATTGCCTGAGCCCGCGGGTTCGAGGCCTGCCTGGGCAACTTGGCAAGACCTCATCTCTACAATAAATAAAAAAAATCAGCCGGGCGTGGTAGTGCATGCCTGTAATTCCAGCTACTTGGAAGGCTGAGGCAGAAGGCTCGCCGGGACGCAGCAGGTCGAGGCTGCGGTGGCCGGGAGCGGCCACTGCACTCCAGTCTGGGTGACAGAGTGAGACTCCAACTCAATAATAATAATAATAATTGCAATAGAAAAATAAAAGGAGGTGGGGTTAGGGGAGCAAGCTGATTAAAAAATACCTAACAAGGATAGTCACCAGTCACAATATGTGAAACTTATATGATTTGCACAAACTGCAATATTCTTTTGTAATTCTGCATGTCCTTAAATTTTATCTCACTAAATACAAAGAATTGTGTTGTAAAGTCACTGGAAATATTATTTCTCTGTGTGGTTGTTATTGATTTGATAAATATTTAGGTCCATTTCTTTCATTTTATTCCACATTTCAAGGATTTTATTTTTTAATTCAATTTTCTTTTTCTTAAGTGAGAAAGCAGGATTTATTGAGAGGACAGACAAACTCCCAAGTGGGAGGGTACCTGAAGGGGTTTCCCTTAAATTCAATTTTCAATATGTATTGTGTATACATGTATCAGAAGTCAAAACTATACCAAAAGCTGTGCAAAGAGAAGTGTTGCTGCCCTCCAAACTCCATTTTCTTCATATATAGGTAACTGTTTTGTTAATTTCTGGCTTATCTCATATATTTCATTTGCAAATACATATAAGTATGTGTGTGCATGTATATAATGTTTATATTCATGATTTAAATTTTATTATAAAATATAACAAGAGAAAATGCATAAAACAGTTTAACATGTGGTTGTAAAATGCTCACCCATATAATTTCCACCCAAATAAGAGAACAAGACCCTCACTCCATAAGCCTCTTTGCTACTCCCTAGTTATACCCTCCTCTCCACACATACCTATTATTCTAAATATCCATGGCCCTGTTTCACTTAATAGTTTTTCTAACTTATTAGACATTCTGAAAAAATATATGAAATTGCCTGATTTTGAACTTTATGTAAATGGTAACATACATGATGAATTCTGTTGAGTCTGGCTTCTTCTTCAATATTATATATTTTAGATTCATCCATACTCTTCCATGTAATTGTAGTTCACCCATTTTCACTCTTTTTATTTTTACCCCTCTGTTCCGCATCCCCATAGTAATCCCCTCCGGTTTTCCCATCTTCACATATGTCCCCCAGGGCGTGCCATTTTCACTCTTATGTGGTATTTTATTATATGATTATATCATGATAAAGTGCTACTATAAATGTCTTGTAACTTTACAATCCATGTGACCATGCATTTCTGTGGGGTGTGCACCTGTTGATGGTTTTGCTGGTCACAGAGTAGTTGTGAGGCAGGGAGCCCTCCCCCCAAATCTTATAAGATAAAAGCCTTCACAGAATAATGAAAGAGTTATCCTAGCACCATAAGATAAGAATTTTCTTAGATGATACATATTAAAAGAAATGTGGCCCCAATCTGTAATGTGCAAGTGTAACTCTGCTGTAAGCTTGAGCTATGAAATACCCAATTAACCAGTATGTTACTAATAAGCAAGCCTATTGGGGTACAAGGAAAGTAAACATGTATAAAAGGCAATGCCCCCCTATACTCAGGGCTCAGCCTTTGTATGCAAATCCACTGAGCCGGTACCAGCAGGAATAAATGCTGTTTCCTGTGAAAGTAGCCTTGGTGTCCTTCTCTCTCTGTAGAGATTCCTGCTACAAGAGAAATGAGGAAGGAAGAGAGAGAGAGAGAGAGAAGAAGCAAGAGAACTAGAGAGAGAGAAACAATTAGAAAGGAGAGAGAGAAGGGGAGAGGGAGGAGGGAGGGAGAGGAGGGAAAGGGCACGGGGAGAGGAGAGGAAGAGAGAGACTACATTGAGTATGGGAAATAAATGAAGAGATGTCACTTCAGATTCTATAGATGTTAAAGAATGATTAGAGAAAGCAAAATGGTTGAGGTCAGAGATTTTGCTAAATATTGGAAAACACACAGGACAACTCTCCACAACCACAAATACTCCAGCCCAACATGCCAGTATTGCCATGGTTGAGAAACCTGATCTGATGAATGATACACCATTTTTCTTGCTGCTTTAAAGATTTTCTCTTTATCATTGTCCTCTATTAGTTTATCTGTTATAATGACCAGATATAGTATTCTTTGCATTTAGTCTACTCACGGTTTTTAAGCTGTGGGATTAGTAATATACCATTTTTCAGAAAATAGAGAAGTTTTCAGCAGATACATTTTTAATTATTTTCTATGCTACTTCTTCCTTTGTGTATTCCTTTCTAGACTTCAGTGTCTGATGTATGATGAAATTCTTGATATTGGTTCACATATTACCCTTCATTTTTAGTCTTTAATAATTGTGACAAAATATATACAATATAAAATTTACATCTTACATTTTTAGGTGTACAATTCAATGGTTTCCTGTACACTCATATTTTTGCAACCATTACCACAATTCATCTTCAGAAATATTTTAATATTGCAAAACTGAAACTTTAAACCATTAAACAAAAATTCCTCTATTTCTAATTTCACCATCATTTTGCCACAACCCTTCTAAATGCTGTGAATAAATTTGACTGCCTGGATGCCTCGTCTAAACAAAATCATGTTTTATGGCTTGTCCTGACTGACGATCACCCAGATGAATGCTTTCTTATATTCAGCACAAATATCAGAAGCCAGAGAGTCTTGAACAAGAGAAGAACTCACAGCTGTGGTTGGGCAACAATGTTAGGTCACACCCTGCCTGATTCTGAGTCACTCCTTGTCCATTCCCTGGCTGGATTAGCAGAGTTGCTCTGTACTGTGGAGTGTCTCAGGGTGGAGCCAGAATGGTGAACTTCACTGCAAATCCCTGGGCTCTAAAAACACTGAAAAAGAAAAAGAGGTCAAGTCTTGTAGAAGGGTGAATTCAAAATGGAGCAACTTAGGTAGAGAACAGACACGTTAGCATCACTTAAGCTTTTTCACACTTTGCTAGCTGTCTGTACCACTTCCCACTTCCCACTTTAGCAAAGGACAGAATCAGTTTTCTGGAGGTAGTTATTGATCATTGTATTCCAACTCCCAAGTATGTCTTGCACTGATTACTCCTCTATTTTAGGCCTTTGTTTACCAGCTATACAGGACCAGGTTGACCTAATAGCAATCTGTCTTTTGTGACTGCCCACCAGCCCACCAAGGCTGAAGGCCCTGGAGTCACAGGGCAGTGGAGTTGAACATTCTGGTTCTACCTTGAGACATTTCCCTGACAATGCCAAAGACTGGTTGCCAAACAGTGCTGAGGACACAACTCTGATGTTATTAATACTCAGGAATGCAGCTGCTGGAGATTTTTTTTTACCCTGCCTCTTTGATTAAAACTTTAAAAGCTCTCCTTCCTCAACCAGCCCTCATAGCACTGCATCTTATTGCTGGTTGCATTCAGATATGTTCTAAATGTGAGTAAACTCTCTTGGTTTACCTTTGTAAATCTTTGCTTTATTCCCACAGTGCTGGCCCACACTGTCTCAGTTTGCCCTAACACCTTGAATTGCCAGAACCATTGAGCTTCTTTTTGCCATTGAGGAGGAGTCTGCTGATGGCCTTGCACAGGGCATGCAGATCAGTGAACAACGGTTCCAGCCATTGGGGTCTTGGGTTCCATGACACCCCAGTAGAGACAGGATGTGGAAATCATCTCCCTCTAAGTGGGAGGGTAAAAGACACATTTGTTTCAACATAAATGATGCTTACCTTACTGAATTGTAAATGAGAATTGGCAAGGAGAGCTTTACCACTATCCCAATGGGGTATGGCAGAGCTACTATCTGTGCAAAGATTCAATTAGAAAAAATGATGAGAGCAACAAGCACCCAAAGTCAACCCTGTGAGTGTGCTGGGAGTCCTAATATGCTCTCCTATGATTCTTAATAGAAGAATTTCCAACTCGGAAAATTAACATAAATGCAAGTCCAGGCTGAGGAATACCTTGGGATTATTCACTAGAGGCAAATAAATCTGCTGGACTTGGTGTCTTGCAATACTGAGGCCAGTTGGTGTTCTCAGAAAGAAAATAAACCCTGGTCATGATTGACTCAAAATAAATAGATGGAAAAAGTTTTTGAGATCAATCCTTCATGAGAAAGTCAAGCAGATGACAAACCAGAGAATAACTACTCCTCAAATTGTGAAGAAGTTAGATGATAAGATTATCCAGAAAACACCAGGAAATGATACTGTATAAATGATTAAATGAAAGGCTATTTGATTTAATCAGCTGAATAGAATATATCATAAAATCTTTCCCACCCTACCCCCCAACTTGCTTTTTTCATTCTTTGATCCTGATCCTGTATGACTCATCTAATTACAACAAAACATTTTCAAAGAAAAAAATTGAATTTCACTTTATATATGTTGTGAGATATTAAAAAAAAGTAAGATTGTAGCTATTTCATTTATCTTTTATATCTGATTTTGGAACTAACAGAAAAGTAGCACTTTCATTGATTGACTTATTATCAGGCAACAGTTTTAGGGTTTCTTTAACAAATTTATAAATGAGAATGTTCATGTTTTGGAGAAAATTCCTTTGTGAAGCCATGTGGTCCATTGGGAGTGATTTTAGTGAAGACTTCTAGATAGGTTGAATTAACTTTCCTGGTTGAAATGTGAGATCTGGACACTGTTCCAGCTGCCACCTAGACTCGGAGCTCCATCCAAACCCCCAGCAAAGACATCCCAGTCATGACCATGCAGAAAATCTTTACCCAGGAGATCCTGGATTCCAGAGGCAATCCCACAGTGGAGGTGGACCTGCACACAGCCAAGGGCCAATTCTGGGCAGCTGTGACCAGTGGGGCTTCCAGTAGTTGGTATCTATGAAGCTCTGGAACTAAGAGATGGAGACAAAGCTTGCTACCTGGGGAAAGGAGTCCTGAAGGCTGTAGAACACATCAATAAGACTCTAGGCCTTCCCTGCTGGAAAAGAAACTAAGCATTGTGGATCAAGAAAAAGTTGACAAATTTATGATTGAGCAGGATGGGACTGAGAATAAGTCCAAGTTTGGAGCCAATGCCATCCTGGGCATGTCCTTGGCTATGTGTAAAGCTGGAACAGCTGAGAAAGGGGTGCCACTATAATGACACATCACAGATCTTGCTGGGAACTCTGACCTTGTGCTTCCCGTGTCTGCCTTCAATGTGATCAATGGGGGCTCCGATGCTGAAAATAAGCAGATCATGCAGGACTTCATGATTCTGTCTGTGGGAGCCAGCTCCTTCAAGGAAGCCATGTGCATTGGTGCTGAGGTTTATCACCACCTCAAGGGGGTCATCAAGGCCAACTATGGGAAAAATGCCACCAATGTGGGTGATGAGGGTGGCTTTGCACCCAATGTCCTAGAGAACAATGAAGCCCTGGGGCTGCTGAAAACGGCTATCCAGGTGGCGGGTTACCCAGAGAAGGTAATGACTGGCGTGGATGTAGCGGCCTCTGAGCTCTATTGCAACAGGAAATATTATCTTGACTTCAAGTCACCTGATGATCCTGCACGGCACATCACTCGGGGGGGAGCTTGGGGAACTGTACAAAAGCTTTATCAAGAACTGTCCTGTGATCTCCATCAAGGACTCCTTTGACCAGGATGACTGGGCCACTTGGGCCTCATTTCTCTCAGGGGTGGACCTCCAGATCATGGGTGATGACCTCACAATCACCAACCCTAAGAGGATTGCCCAAGCTGTTGAGAAGAAGGCCTGCAACTGCCTACTGCTGAAGGTCAACCAGATTGGCTCAGTGACTGAGTCCATCCAGGCCTGTAAACTGCCTCAGTCTAATGGAGGGGAGTGGTGGTGAGCCACCACTCTGGGCAGACTGAGGACACATTCATCGCGGACCTCATGGTGGAGCTCTGCACAGGACAGATCAAGACTTGTGCCCCCTACCGCTCAGAATGTCTGGCCAAGTACAATTAACTCATGAGGATTAAGGAGGCTCTTGGGGACAAGGCTGTCTTTGCTGGATGCAAGTTCCATAACCCGAAGGCCAAGTGAGAAGCTGAAGGCCCTGGGACCCCACTGGACAGAGCCAGATCTTCAAGCCCTTCTTCCTGAAATAAACACTGGTGGCAACCAAACAACAACAACAAAAGAAATGTGAGATCTTCTTTTCAGCTTAAAAAATTATTTAAAACTAACCCAGTATAGTTAAGAATTAATAATGTACGTCAGGCTCGGTGGCTCTGCCTGTAATCCCATACATTTGGGAGGCTGAGGTGAGTGGATTGCCTGAGCCCACGGGTTTGAGACCCGCCTGGGCAGGCGAGACCTCATTCCTACAATAAGTAAAAAAAAATTAGCCGGGCATGGTAGTATGTGCCTGTAGTTCAGGCTACTTGGAAAGCTGAGGCGGAAGGATCACCGGAGCCCAGCAGGTCGAGGCTGTGGTGGCCAGGAGCGACCACTGCACTCCAGTCTGGGCGACAGTAAGACTGCAACTCAAAAAAAAAAAAAAGAATTAATAATGTTTTCCAAATTTTTAAAGTTACAATCAAGCCAGATGTGGTGGCTCAAGCCTGAAATCCCAGCACTTTGGGAGGCCAAGATGAGAGGATTGCCTGAGTCCAGTGGTTTTAGACCAGCCTGGACAACTTGGTGAGATCTCGCTTCTACAATAAATCAAAATATTAACCAGGTGTGGTGGCACATATCTGTAGTTCCACTACTTGGAAGACTGAGGTGGAAGTATCATCTGAGACCAGCAGGTCAAGGCTGTGGTGACTGTGAGCATGGCACTGCCTACAATACTGGGTGATGGAGTAAGACTCCAACTTAAAAAAAAAGTAACAATCAATCCCCATTTCAAATCTCATCACCAACCTGCATAATATTCATGAATCAATCTAGAATGACAATATGACAACATGTTTTTCTTATTATAAAAATGACACTCTTAAGACACAGCTTTCTTTGCAATGAAAACTGTACACCAACAGTAAATATCACACTTACCAGAGTTAAATGAAGATATGATTGGATTAGAGAGGATGGGCAGGCTGTAAGTGGGATGGGTGGAGAGACCCTTGCCAATAAAAGCTCCCTGTAAGTAGATCTCACTCCAGATCTGAATTGTATCTTGAAGAACTTGGAGTCCAGGAGAGAAACTAGTAGAGAAGAGCTAAGTTGAATTTCATGAAATGTATTTATACTACTCAAATTCTGCACAGGACAGACAGGAGAGAGTAAGGTCTGGAAGGTAGGGTAACATCAATTCAGCAAGAGGCCAGGTCTATGCCATGCATACTGTATGAATTGGGGACATCAGGCTCTCTGCCACTGCAGCAGTGAGTAGGAGTTAAAGTAGCAATACCCAGGCTAAGGAAATGACAATCTTTGTTTTCTTGATAGAACTAGCCCTTGACAGACTTAATGAGATGGTGAATGGAATTTCAGTCACATACTTACTTTTCAGTCTCTAAAGTACTGCTTTGGGCTTTGTTTTTATGTTCCTTTTCCCCAGGTCACTGGCAACTACCATTCTAATTCCACTCACTTTTTCAATGTGTTCATTGTTTTTAGATCCACATAAGTGAAATTATGTATTATTTTTCTTTGTCCTTATTTCACTTAGCATGATGTCCTTATTAAGCTTCCTTCATGTTGTTACAAATAACAGGATCTCCTTTTGCTATGGGTGAATACTATTCCATTGTATATAAACCATAATTTGTTGACCCACTTGTCTCTTGGAAGATACTTAGGTTGATTTCATGCCTTGGTCATTGTGACTAATAGTGTCATAAACTTAGAGTGCACACATCTCTTCAACATACTGGTTTCATTCCATGGTATTGAATTGGGAACACATTGAAGAACCTCTCTAGTGTTTCTATAGTGGTTGTACCAAGTTACAGTCCCATGAACAGTGTACAAGTGCTCCCATCTCCACACCCACCCCAACACATTCTAATCTCTTGCCTTAAGAGGTGTGGGATAATAAACTCATTGTGGTTTTATTTTGCATGTCCTTGGTGATTAGGAAGTTGAACACTTTTAAATACCTGTTGTCTGTTTGTATGTGTTCTTAGGGAAAATGCCTATATAGGTACTTTGCCTATTTATAAAAAAGATGATTTGTTGTTTTGCTACTGTGTTTCATGAGTTCATTATGTATTTTGTATAACAACTCCATATGAATTTTCACTTGTTCTTTGCTGTTAAAAAGCCTTTTATTTTGATAAAGTCCAACTTCATTACTTTTTGCGTTTTGGGCCTGTGCTTTTGGTGTCACGTGCTAGGGTTTTCTTTTCCCCACCAACATTTCAGTTGGACAGGTTAAGGAGTGGAGAGTTTTTGAATCTAGACAAATACTTTCCAAAGAAACATAATATGACTTATATGTGTAATTATAAGTTTACTTTTAGTAGCTACATAAATCAAATAAAGTAAAACATGTCTAATTAATTTTAGCTCACAAAATTAAGTCATTTCAGTATGTAATCAATTTCTAAGATACTCATGAAGATAACCTACATTCTCTTTTTCTCATTATGTCTTCAGAATTGAGTGTTTTGTACTCACAACACATCTCCATACACATAAGCTCCATACACATACCATACACATGATATGTTACCTATTGAACTACTGCGGTAGAGACCCTTTCACCCTTTCCACTCAATGCCTTATAATGTTCTTCATTCCTAGTAGTATTTCAAATATCAGACATTCTGGGCCATGATTCTATCTGTACTTATGTTGTGTGTTCATTGCTAATGACAGCAAATAATAGGCAATGGTATAGTAATGCATGTAAAGATAAAAGTGTTCCAATGACTTAGCTGTTTGACTCACAGAAATGCTAATAACATGTTCGGCCATGGCAGAACACTTTAAAGAAACAAGCACATGCTCTGTCTGATTAACTTATCTTGAAGAACCTGTGTATCTGAAATGTGGATATCTCTTCTGCCTTCAATGCATCAACTACCTGCAGAAGGATCCCCAAGGGGAGGGCACACTGTGTCCCTTCTGCCCTGCAATCTCTCTCAGGGAAGACCTTAGGCCTGCTTCCCAGCTGGGGAACCTGATTTCCAAGATCAAAAACTTGATCCCCAGCTGAGAGCTGTTCTACAGATTAACTCCAGGATGAAGAAGTTTCAAGTTAAGTTTCTACCACCTACCCTCCACCCAGAAAGGGCTCAGAGAAAACACATTCTGAGAGATAGGAGCATTAGTTGAATTCTGGCATCCCAAAATTTGATGGGTGAGTTTTTCTCACCCGTAATTATAGACTTCAACTACCTAGAGATTTTAAAGAACATGTATATAATAGTTAGCGTATGCCTTAGCCTGGCTGTAAAATATGGTAGTACTAGATTGCTGAAAGGTGGCCACAATGGAAATAATATTTTGAAAGTATTGGGTTAAAGAAGATATTTTTAAAAATTTGATTTTACCTACTTTCTTTTTCTTTTCTAATACTTCAAAAGAAAAGTTAAAAGAAAATATCAGGCTCACATTGTTTTTTGACTGCACTAGCCTCAAGCATGACTCAAACTTGAATATATAGCAATTACCCATTGGGATTTCATCGCATATATGGATTTATGATGCAAACCCGGATTGTGTTTGGACTGCATGTTCAGGATCAAGACCTTGAACCCACTGAAACAGTTCTGTCTCTGGTTTTGAGGTCCAGGAATCGTCAAAGCCTGAAAGGCCCCAGATATTTATAATTTCCAATAAGTGTGAGCAAGCCCTCTGAGAAATAAATTTTTTCAGTGTTCACACTCCCAAGGCAAAGGGTGCCATCTGTGCATGTGTTGGCTTTTCACACAGGTTGAGGTCCGGGTGCAGGCTCTGTACCTCAGTATTTCCCACACTAATCAT
Organism: Carlito syrichta; assembly: GCF_000164805.1. NCBI lineage: Eukaryota > Metazoa > Chordata > Mammalia > Primates > Tarsiidae > Carlito > Carlito syrichta. Next base: position 185,166 of record NW_007259558.1, on the reverse strand, counting down.
TCTAGGATGAGAAAGATCTTTAATCAAAAAGCCAAATATATAACCAGGATTCCCACTATGTATAAAATCCCTTGCTGCCATGAAGCGTTTAGGATAATTTTCCTTAGTCCAAGGAACAATTCTGATTTGGAGAACACAAGGAGATTGAAAGAAGCTGAGGTGGATGAGATAGGTGAGCCTTTACAGAAGGAGGGGAAAGTGAGCCTGTATCATATCTGTTAGCTGAACCGTTAACTTTTCTTTCCACAGTGGATGTGACCTTGGATGTGGACACAGCCAATGAATTTCTCATCATTTCCGATGATTTCAGGAATATTCAAAGTAAGTGTATCAAACAGAATCAGCCAAAGCAAGCTGAGAGATTCAAGTATGTGATGTGTGTCCTGGGCTTCACTCAGTTCACCTCTGGCCACCATTATTGGGAGGTGGACATGGGATAAGGCAAATCCAGAGACCTGAGAGTTTGCAGAGAATCAGTTCCCAGAGAAAGAGAGATCCAACTGACTACAGGACTTGGATTTTGGACCCTGAGTTTTAGACAAGGAAAGTACTCAGCCAGCACAACACCTCTGACAGTCCTAAGTGTGAACCCCAGGTTACACAGAATAGGAATCTTCTTGGATATGGATATTGGGAAGATTTCCTTTTGTGATATCACAGATGGAACCCACATCTTTACATTTACCATTTCTGTTTCTGAGCCATTTCATCCTTTTTTTCTCCTTCAAGTCCAAAAAATGGCTCCCTGAGTATCTGCCCTATGATGAATTCCAACCTTCCAGTCCTCCATCACAACCAGATATAGAGGAGTAAACCCAAGACAACAAAGTACTTCTATGGCAATAGTCTTTGTTCATTGCTATGACCTCTCTGTTGCTATGTGCATTAGACTAAGAGGAACACAGGACATTTTATGACCCATGAACACAAATTAGACTCATTTGAGAATAAATTGTATTTTAAATATTAAATCTTGTCATGGCCATCTCCTGTGGGCTATGTTTATATCTCTGCTTCTATCACTGTCCTGAGCTTTCAACTTAGTTACTAAATCATGTAGTTGGAAAAAATGTTTAGAGCAACTAATACCCAGAGTCAATCATGAGAGTATTTTGGAAACTCTAACATGGTCTCCTATAACTTTTAATATAAAAATTCCAATCCATGAAATGAATATAAATGCAATTCCAGGCAAAATGATATCTTGAAAGAATCCACTAGAGACAAATCAATAAACTTTGCTTGGGCGTTTTTCACTACAGAACAGTGTGTCATGGTGGCTTATGTCTATAATTGCATCATTTTGGGAGGTTGGGGTGAGAGGACTGCTTGAACCCAAAAGTTCAAGACCAACCTGGGCAACATAGTGAGACCTTTTATCTACAATTTTTTAAAATGAGCTGAGCAGGGTGTTGAATCTATAGTCCTGGCTACTTGAGAGCCTGAGGTGGAAGGATTATGTGAGCCAAATAGGTCAAGACTGTAGTGAATTGCGATGATGCCACTGCACTCCAGCCTGGCTGACAGAGTCAGATCCTGACTCTAAATAGTAAATAAGTAATAAATAAATAAATAAATTCACAAACCATAGGATACTCTCCAAATAAAGCTTGTTAAAATAATGAACTAGGAAAATGTATAAATGTGTATGTCTTGTGTATATGTACCCGTAGACATATGGGCTCCCAACAAATGAAAACATTCAATGTGCAAGAATGTGCAACAAAATATAGTCAATAATTAACCTTCTTGGGAAGGTATGTTCCTTGAAAAGGAAGAGAGAGCTTGGAATATGCCTTGGCTTTGTTTGAGGGAAGACACAAAAACCTCAAAATTATCTTTTAGATGGTGGGCCCCTGCTAGTATACTCAGAATTTGTCTTTCCATGTCAAACTGTAAACCAAAATTTTTATCTGGAAGTTTTGGGAAGGTTACATCACATTTGCAGTAGAAATGTCCCAAGTTTGGCAAACAGGTGACTGCTTCTTCCATCATGAAAATGCATCTGCCCACCCAAAACTATTAAGTAGTTTTTGGAAAAAAAAAAACCATGATTCGTGTCCCACTTTCCCTATTCACATGATCTCTCTCCCAGCCACTTATTTTTTGTTTTCCCAGATTAAAAAAAATACTCAAAGGTAGATGTCCTCAAATTTTTTGGCATTGGGTAGTGATTTTGTGGAAGAGAATTTCTATATAGTTGGGGGTGGGGGTCATCAGGTATTAGATTCTCATGAGGACATGATTTCATTCATTTTTTTTCTATCTAGCATTTTATGGTGTATATGTACCACATTTTCATTATCCACTGAAATCATGTCCTTTGCAGCAACTTGGATGGAGCTAGAGTTCATCACTTAAGGAATCTGAATCAGAAACAGAAAATCAAACACTGCATGTTCTCATTCATGTGGGATCTATGGTCACAAGAATGGAAATAAAAGATACTGGGGACACCAATACAAGGAGCAGAGACAGGGGTCTAGGAAAATACCCACAGGGCACAATGTTTTATCTGCAGCAGCCCCATACTATGCAATATGTCCATATATTGAACATGAATGTGCACCCCCTTAATCTAAGATAAAAATTGGGAAAAAAGATTCTCATGGGAAGCGCATAGCCTAGAACCCTCACATGCACAGTTTACAACAGGGTTCATGCTCTTATGAGATATGATGTCACCACTGATCTGACAGGAATTGGAATTCAGGTAGTAATGCAGGCAATGTGGAGTGGCTGTAAAAACAGATGAAGCTTCCCTCACTGGTCTACTGATGACTTCCTTCAGTGTGGCCTAGTTCCTAACAGTTCATGGACTGGTACTTGTCCACAGCTGGGGGCTGAAGACTACTGCTCTAAGGGAAACATTTTGCTGATGTGGCAGAGATGAAACCAAAAATGACAGAAGCACTAAAAGGTATCAAAATTGAGAAGTTCAAACACTGTTTTGAGTAGTGGAAAAAGCATCTTGACAGATGTATTGCATTAAATGGAGACTATTTTGCAGATGACTGAAGTTTAAACATGTAAGAATAAATACACAGTTTTTTATCAATAAATTTCGGTATTTTGAGGCCCCTTGTAAGTGAAATCATTAGAGTAACCAGCAAACACCAGCAAATGATTTCTGTGGAAATAATTAAATGAAATGATATATAATTTAATCATCTCATCTAAATGTAATCAAATTTCCTTCTTCCTTTCCATCCCCAAAATGTTCTAATTTTGCCTTCCCACTGTTCAAGCCTGATTTTTGTACATTTTTGAAAAGAAAATAAACCTCAATTTAAATATGTTGTGATGTATGGTAGATGGTTAGATTAATAACAATATCTTTCATCTTAAATTTTGGATAGCAAAACTAACAAAAGACAAACTTTCACTTGTTGACTACTTGTCAGGCAACACTTTGGGGAGTTCTTTACCAAATTTCTAGCTGAGAATCTTCACATTTGAGAACACTGCCTTGTGGATAAATCAGTGTGGTCTAGTAAGTGAGATTTTCATAAAGACTTCTGAATACTATTTTTGAGTCGGAGTCTCACTCCTTTGCCCAGGCTGGAGTGCAGTGGCACACATGCTCATGGCCACCCCAATGTCAACCTTCTGGGCTCCGGCAATCTTTCCACCTCAGCCTTTCAAGTAGCCAGAACTACAAACACGCGCTACCACGCATGGCTATTTTTTATTTCATTGTAGAGATGAGGTCTTGCCAAGTTGCCTGGCTGGTCTTGAACCCGCGGGCTCAGGCAAACCACTCACCTCAGCTCCCCAAAGTGCTGGGATTGCAGGCTGAGCCATGGAGCCCAGTCAGACTTCTGAATAGCTTTAACTGACTTCCTTGACAGAAATCTTCCATGGGAAGATTTTACTGCCATGATTAAAACTATTTGAGACTGATGTGGTAGCTCAAGCCTGTAATCCTAGCATTTTGGGCAGTCAAGGCATGAGAATCACTTGAGCCCAGCAATGCAAGTTCAACATAACAAGACCTTGACTCTATTTTTAAAAATTAGCTGTACATGTCAGTGTGCACCTGTAGCTTCAGCTATTTAGGAGCCTGAGGTGAGTTATGTTTATGCCACTGCACTCCATCCTGGAGAACAAAGTGAGATCCTGATTCTAAAATAAAATAATAAAATAAAATAAAATAAAAAGTAACAAAAATTTGAAATTAGCTTCATGCATTGGAAGATTTAATGTTGTTGGATGTTAAAAAAATTCCAACTGATCCTTCTCCTATGTTTCATCAACAGGCATAATATCAAGATCTAGTCTAATAAATATATGACAGCATTTTGCCCATATTAATTGTAAAAAGTCTCAAGATACAATCATTTCCATCCTTTGTGGTAATATCCTTAATGTCAATAGGATAAAAAATTCTCAGCGGGCCAAGTGTGGTGTCTTATGCTTGATATCTCAGCACTTTGTGAGGCTGAGGTGGGAGGATCACTTGAGCCCAAGCGTTTAAGACAATCCTGGGCAACATAGTAAGTCCTCATCTCTACAAATAATAATAATTAAAAAAAAATTAGCTGGGAAGAGTGGTGTGTGCCTGTAGTCTCAAATACTTGGGAGACTGAGGCAGAAGGATCATCTGAGCCCGGGAGGTCAAGGCTGTGGTGAACCATGAGCATGCCACTGCACTCCAGCCTGGAGGACAGAGTGAGACCTAAAGTTAACCCTTTAGTGTGTTGGGAATTCTCACGTGGACACCTATAATTTTTAATAGAAAATTCCCTAGCTCAAACAGTGAATATGCATGCAATTCCAGGCCAAATGAGATTTTGAAAGAATCTACTGGAAACAGATCAATACACGGGCTCAGTGTTTTTTTCACAACTGAGGCCACCTGGTGTTCCCAAAAAGAACAGATTCTGTTTGTCATGATTGACTTAAGTGTAAAACACGTGAGCGATCCATGCTTCATGAACAAGAGTCAAAAAAATTCTCACCCAGGTCAATTAAATCAAATCTGATTGAGTTAAAGATGAGGGGCAGAATGTGAATGACGTGGGTGGAGAGATCTTCTCCAATAAAAGCCCCTTGGAGGTCAGTCTCACTGCCGGTCTGAATTGTCCGTGAAAGCAGCCAGAAGCCAGGAGAGAATCTGGTGGAGGAGAGGTGAGTTCAATTGTGTGAAATTGTTCATAGTACTCAAATTTCTACAAAGAGCTGGCAAAAAGAGTAAGCTGGGAATGGAGTGGTTTATTAACTAAGCAAGTGTCATCTGAGGCCAAATGTAGACCATGAACACTTTGGACACCTGGGGACACTGGAACCTCTCTTCTGACAGAAGTAGGTAGGACTTATCTTTTCACTACCCAGGCTAGAGAAAATCTTTATTTTCTTGAGTATAGTCAGAACTTTATGAGACGGTGAATAGAGTTTCAGCCGCTGACTTACTCAATCTTTTAGATTCTGCTATGAGTTTTGTTTTATTTTGCAAATTTTCCCTCCCCATGGCACATGGGATATACCATTCTAACTCCACTCTCTGTTTCTATAATGTCAATATTTTTGGATTCCATATTAGTGAGATTGTTGATTATTTATCAATCTCTTATATATTTTACAAACATAGTGCCCTCAAGGCTCATCTACATTGTTGCAAATGGCAGAATTTTCTTCATTCATTTGGCTGAATGATACTTCATAGTATATATACCATAATTTTTAAATCAGTTTCTTGCCCACAGACAGTTGGGTTGTTTCCATGTTTGGGCTATTGTGAATAATGCTGCTGTACTGTTTTTGCTACTAGTTGTACCAATTTACATTCCTACCAACCTTGTACAGGAATTATTCTTTCTTCAAATCCTTACAAACACTGTATCTTATCGTTTTGATACTGGCCATCTCAACACATGTGACATAACATCTCATTATAATTTAACTTGTTTTTTCCTGATGACTACTGAAGTTGAGCACATTTTTAGAAATTTGTCCATTTGCATGTGTTCTTCAGAGAAATGTTTATTGAGGTCCTTTGCACATTTTAAAATAAGAACATTAGCTTTCTTGTTAAGTTGCATGGGTTTTTTAAGTATTTTGGATATGAACCCACTATCTGACATATGGTTTGCAAATATTTTCTTTCATGTGTCTTCCTTTCATTTTGTTGCTTGTTTCCTTTGCTATGCAGAAGCTTTTTAGTTTGACATACTCCAACCTATTTATGTTGGCTTTTGGTGCATACGTTTTTGGTGTCATAGAAAGCCTCAAGTCTTGTGCCATATCGAGGTTGGGCAATTGAAAAGACTGAGGGTCTCCAAAGCTGTCAAATATAAATATAATGTGACCGACATATATAAGGATGAATTTACTTTCTAATGGCCACAGAAACCAAGCAAAATAGAATGAGCCTAATTAATTTTAATTCACAAAACATTATTTCAACATATAATACCACTTTTTTTAGATTGGATAATATAGTTTATTGAGAAAGTAAGTTAGAGAGAAAGGAGATTTGCCTCCCCCAGGTAGGGGAGGGGGCCAAAGCTTTGAAAAACATAGCAGCCATAGCCCAATTAACACATGACCTAGTCAGTGCTTAACAAAAACAGTGGCCATAAGTTCACATTTTCAAGACTCTTAAATAGATAGGTTAAATTTTCTTTTTATCTCCGCGCCTTCAAAAGTTGGTGTGAATTTTATACTCAGCCCACATCTTCTTGACATAATTCCCATTTCAGTGGCTGAGTAGCCACTTGTGGCTTGTGGATATTCTATGGGACAGCTGAGGTATGGAGACATTGACCACTTCGACTTAAAGCTTCATGGTGAACCATGTCCTACCCTCTATCTAGTATTTCAGATATTAGAGATCTGGGTTATTGAGTCATTTATATCTGTACTTGCGAGGCATCTTTATTTCTGAGTGCTAGTAATTAAAATAGTAAGCAGTGATATCTTTATGCATGTAAAGATAAAAGTGTCCCAAAGACTCTTAGCTATTTAACTCAAGGGAATTCTCATACTGGGCTCCTTTTCTCCCCCAGACATTGACCATGGCAAAACATTTCAAAGAAGTGAGTCAATGCTATGTCTGCCAGACTTATCTTGAAAATCCCATGCAACTGAAGTGTGGGTATGTCTGCTGCCTCTGGTGCATCAACTCTCTGCCTAAGGTGCCTAATGGGGAAGACATCCTGTGCCCCTTCTGCCCAGTGGTCTGTCAGAAGAAGGACATCAGACCCATCTCCCAGCTGGGGAAGCTGGTTTCCAAGGTCAAGAAACTAGAGCCCCAGCTGAGAGCTGCTCTGCAGATGAATCCAAAGTTGAAGAAATTCCAAGGTAAGAAATCTGCAACGTGTCCTCAACTTATTAAAGGCCCTGGAAAAAAAGCAGCTTGCAAATTTTGTCCATCACATCTTTAACAACGGCAATCTGCAATTTTTATGCTCCCAAAAAACAGTTGTTCTTACTGCTCAGTACAGGTTTTCAAAGAATCTGTGGCAGCTTATAACAATTATGACAGCAAAGTGTTCTTTTCCTTTGTGTACCTTATGTAATAAAAGGAAGAAACATCTTAATTAAAATATTCAGTAATTGAGCCTGGCATGGTGGCTCACGCCTATAATCCCTTTGGGAGGTTGAGGAAGGAGGAGGATTATTTGAGCCCAAGAGTTCAAGACCAGGTTAGGTGACAGAGTGAGACCTTATCTCTAAAAGCAAAAAACAAAACAAAAATAAAAAAATAACTAGATAACCAAACAATAAACAACAACTTGGGGGGAAAAAAAGACTTCTGCTATGACTACAGTGAATTTGTTGCAATTATTAATATATTTCATGCATTCTCTCCATAAAATTTGACCTATTATGGTTCTGTGGAAATTTCTTAGAAAAATTCTAATTTGAATAAAAATTGGAATACACAAATGAAATTGAATAAAATATTTGAGTCTTTTAAGTCAGGAGGGGAGAACAGAAGTCACTACTGTGTTTTTGCTGAACTATTTTTTTTCTCCACAGTGGACATGACCTTGGATGTAGACTCAGCCAATGACCACCTCATCATCTCTGATGATCTAAGAAAGTTCTGTCGTGGGTATTTCAGACACAACAGGGAGGAGCACGCTGAGAGATTTGACACTACATGGTGTGTCCTGGGTACCCCTCGGTTCACGTCTGGTCGCCATTACTGGGAAGTGCACATGGGCACAAGCAACACCTGGGACGTGGGTGTTTGCAAAGAATCTGTGAACCGGCGAGGAGCAATCACACTCTCCTCAGAGTTTGGCTTCTGGACGGTGGGTCAGAGGGCAGGGCCATACCTCTGGGCCAGCACCAGGCCTCTGACTCCTCTCTGGGTTGGTCCCCGGGTACACCATGTGGGAATTTTCATGGATGTGGATATGGGAGTCCTTTCCTTTTATAACCTTAGGGATGGGTCCCATATCTTCACATTCACCAAAATTTCAGTTCCTGAGCCACTGCGTCCACTTTTTTCTCATGGAGATGTGACTCATGATGATCAAGGGTATCTGAATGTGTGTCCTGGGATGAATTAGGACATTTTCAGTTCTTCAATTCGCCCTGGGCAAGGCATATCAACCTTTAGACACACGTATCTGAAGGAAATGATTGTATGCTCATGACCAAAGCTGAGAAATTGCTGCTTGGTACACTTAGGGGACAAAGTATAGAAGATAAATATTTGTTTTCCAATAAACTATGAATACTGATTATATTGATTAGGAAATTATTTCATATCAGATATGAAGTAGTGTCATGTTTTTGGAACTTATGTTTACATTTCTCCATGAAATATTTTAAGTTTGCATATTAATTTGCAGATATTTTCCTTTTTATTTCTATAAGATTAATTCAAAGTGTTATGAGTATATAAACTAAATAATGATGTAAGTGTGACCCAACAGATTGATTTATAAATTATCAAAATACATGACCTATAAAAACTAGAATGTATATGTGTTCATTTTTTTACCAGCAACTGAAACACCACACATTCATTTCAGACACGTGTTGAACATTCACCAGGGTAGACACATGTGGTCAGAGACACATCACATGGACATTAAAACTGAATTAGTATGCACCCTGTTCTCTAATGCCAACAGGATTAAATTAGAAATTGGCAACAAGCAGAAATTCATAAAATATTAAACCCTCACATGAATAAACATGACACAAGTACTTCTAAAAACAGATCAGAGGTGACATTACAAAAGATATCCCAAAATAATCTGAGTTTTATGAACTCAATTTCATAAGATGGGCATATGCCACTGCAGGTCAGAGGAAAACTTACAGGAAAAGACAAAAAGTAGTAGGGGGAAATTCCCTCATCAGGGCCTAAGCTCCCATTTTAAGCTGAGGAATTCAAGTACAAATTAAACAGAAGGAAGAAAATAACTGCAGTGGCAATCAATAGAACTCTAAATGTAAAAACATAACATCAAGTTTAAAAATGTTGAAAGGCTTTCCCAAGATCACTGTAGTCAATCTTTACCTATAGTGAGAGAGATAGTGAGGGTGAATTAAGGGAATGAGGGAGGAAGAATGAAATATGTAGAGGGGGAAAAGAGTGAGAGAGACTCAGAAGAGTGTGGGGGGAGGGAGAAAGATGGAGAAAGTGGAGGAGGGGGGACAGAGAGAGGTCAGGGGAAGAGAGAGAAAGAGACAAAGACCTTAAAATTAATCACAATAACACAAGGGAGGGTTTGGTAGTCATGGGACACTGCTGGTGTTGGGGGGGGCACTTAACAAAATAAAGGGTACCTGGTCCTAAATGAGGGAAAGTGAGGACCAGCTGGAGGCCCAAACTTCACCTGCATGTAAATTACTTACGTACCTAATCCTGACATGTAAGCCACATCTCTACAATAAAGTTTTCAAATAAAAACATAAACAGAAAAAAATCTCAGAGAATAAGTGCATAAAGAAAGCAAATATTTTTGAACTTCTAGGCAATGTGTTTTATGTAAAGCATTATTATCAAATAATAAAAAAGTTAAAAAAAAGATTAGTCTATAGAGTGAAAAACCTATCATGAGCTAAGGTACATCCTGAGGAAAACCCTTTGTGAGTCCATGTAGGTTACGTTCACGTTGTATATAGAGTCTGCAGCGTGTCCAGTGATGTCCTGGGCCCTCACACTCATCACCCACTCTCTGACTCAACCAAAGCAGTCTCCAGTCCACAGGCCCCATTCATGACAGGTGCCCTGGTCAAGTGCACAATTTATCTTTATTCCATTTTCCACGTTTAGAGACAAACATGCTCACTACTGTGCACAGTGGCCTACAAGACCAGCAGAGTGACACTCTGTGTGGGCCTGGAGCCCATGAGCAATTGTCTGCCCCACGACGTCCTGGGGTGTAGGAGGCTCTACCATCTAGGTCCAAGTTCACTCTGTGAGGCTCATACAATGACCGAATCACACAGCACACGTCTCAGAACAATCCCTGTCATTAAGTGATGCATGACCACACAGGTGGAAGGACACATCACATAACCTGTTGAGATCGGCTTTTACACTCAGCATGATCCATTCAAGTCACTGTGTGTAACAGTAGTTCATTCCTTCTCATTGCCAAGTTGTGGTCCGTGGTATGGATTGGATCACAGTTTAAACTTTCACACATTTGAGGACATTTGAGGTGTTTCAAGTTTGGGGCTATTGGGGCTTCTGTGAAAATTTATGTGCAGTCTCTTGTCTGATCATGTTTCTATTTCTCTGAGATAAATGCCTAGAAGTACATTGATAGGCTGTATGATAAGTGTATGCTCAGGTTTACAGGAAACAAACTGTTTTTAGGCATAGATGTACCCTCGTTATCTTTTTAACACTCAAAGCTTTTTCTGACACTATAAAATATGATCTGTAGCAAGTGTTTTTTTGAATTCAGGTCTACTGTCAAATATTGCTAGACTACCTGGGCTCCTGAATGCATTGCCAAAATTTTCAGTTGGGATAAGAGAAATAGGACTGAGTTAGACCTTAGGTTTGTGGCTGAAGATCAGGAAAAGGATGATTGAAGGGGAGGGTGGATTTCTGTTTAACGTTCGTGTAAAGTATTTCAAAGAGCTGGACTCAAATTTGACTCCATAGCTTGAGATCCCGATTGGCTGAGGGAACTGTAACTGGGATGCTGGTGGAGTGAGGTGGAGAATTGAAGGGAATGGGACAGGTGTGCTTCAGGATATGAGACCAGTGGGGTAAAACCATCTTCAGGACAGCAGCTGTGGCAGTGAGACGGGCCTGGAGTCATAAGACTAGATCTGTCCAGCTCCTGTTTTTATAATAATATTATATTTGGGCTACTAAGAAACCCTATAACCTATGCAACTTGAATAAATGTTCCCCTCACCCCTGGGGCCATCCTGGACACAACATCTTCAAAAGCTTAGAAATGGGGCCTTGTAAATATTATGTACGTTTTGGAAAAATTATCAAAGAATGCCCAGTTTTACTCCCTCTTCTGAAAGAGGGATAAGAAGTAAAGGCTTTTGGGGGGATCACTTAATCTCACACTTTTCCTGCAGTTAAGAGGAAGTAACCCTTACCCCGTGGTACACTCTCATAATTTGTTATCTTGAATTGAGGGGAAAGGTTAAGGAACAAAAACTGATTAAGTTGTATGTAGATCATGATTAAAGTTTTTTTAAAATTAGTTTTTATAATTTTTTCCTCTGCCCTCATTCTTATCATCACAGGAAGTTTAACACAAGAAATATAAAGTAAGAAAGGGATTTTTTTTTTAGTTGGAGTCCACTTCATCGCCCAGGCTGTAGTACAGTGGCACGGTCATGGCCACCCCATTGTCAACCTGCTGGGCTCCGGTGATCCTTCTGCCTCACCTTCCAAGTAGATTGAACTGCAGGTGCACATTATCATGCCTGGCTCATTTTATTTATTTATTTATTGTAGAGACGAGGTCTCACCAAGTTGCCCAGGCTGTTCTCGAACCCGCAGCCTCTGGCTACCCACTCACATGGGCCTCCCAAAGTGCTAGGATTACAGAATAAAGGGATTTAAGATGAGGGTTTTCTTTCAAGGGCTTCCTAGAGATACCTTTTGGTGGCTTTCCCTTGACAAAAAACTCCAAAGGGATCGTGACTCTTTCTGTTCAATTTGTTACTCCACAAAGGTCACGGATAAAAGAAATCACGCTTCACACTTTTTTCCTAATGCATTTTAAACTTTAATTACCTCATATAATCCTTTTAATACTCTTGTGAGACAGTTAGAAATTTTACAGAGAAAGTGGTTGACTTGATCGGAGTCACAAAATACAATCAAATGGAAAACCCTTACCCTAATTTTCCAGGACCTCTGACATGGTGATGGTTTCTATTAAACACACTTATGCAGAATATGGTTAAAGGACTTGCCAGGAAACTACAGCTGATGTTTACACAGTTGTAATCCTTTGGAAAATTTGAAAAATATTGAATGCCAACTCAAGTTAGTCTTCGTTGAACCTGGCCTATCACCAATTTCTCTGCCTTCCTTTCCATCCCAGGACTCGGGTACAAAAAGCAGTCTGGTGTTTTTTTCTCATATGGCCTTCAGCAACCTCTGGGTTTCTGCACTAACATTACTTTCTGGAAGCCTGAAGGAATACAGAGAATTCTGTTAATGCTACCTGATCAGCAGTATTCATCAGTGACGTGGCAACATGGTTGCATCAGTGCTTAATTCCCCATGTGTCATCATCCTTTAGGCATTCTTGGGAGTGTCTCATGTCACCTCTGTGACAAAAAGAAAATCTGCTCTCAACTAAAAGACCTAAGATAGAGATTTTTTTCCACCAAGTATTAGAGCCTAAGGCAAGAATTGCACTGGGAAGCTGCAATAGTATCAGTATAAGCATGGTAACTGCTCACTATTTTATATGCATATATCATTACATCCTCATGACAGATGATGCCATTGATGACTCTGTGAACACCAAGGCTGAGGGTCCATGTTTTAACTAAAATACATTTAACATAGCCAGAGAACAGACACATGCTTAAGATGTGCTCACAATGGTGGGTATAGCTTATCCAAATCAAGGAGGGGATTTACAGTCAACTTTTACATATTTTGTGTCCTCTCTGTATGCAGGTACGTAAAAAAACATCTCTAACCTACTACATACAAGGAAAAATATCCTTGCCACTGTAAGTCTCAATTCTAGTGGAAGGGGTTGGACAATAGACAGGCTATATGAAGTGGAGCTTTCAGAGATGAGGAGCGTCCTCGGGGAAAATAAAGGAGCTAAGTGATTTGGAAAGTTTGCAATGTTTAGGGGTTTTTCTATACATCAGAAAGTTCGATACCATATTCATATTGTGAAAAAAATATCATTAGAAAAGGATAAGGGAAAATAACTCATAGAAGGGTCTCAAGAACATTGAATCTGTGATCTTATATGCCTAATCCATACTTATACCCCACATCTTTAAAATAATTTTTTAAAAAAGTGTTCTAAGATGAATATCCCCATTATCCATTTGAGAAAATGGAAGGTAAGTGGGAAATGAGTTTCCCTGCCTGTATTTGATCAATGGGTCAATCCAGGACGTATATACTTTGTGTATAATTGAATGGTCAGTAACCCAAATGTTGCTTTCCTTTAAGAAATTAAGGCGAGCAGAAATGGCATGCTAGATATTACCTGCTATCTATGTGGACAAAACGGGAATGGAGATTATGATAGGAGCTTCTAAGGTGGCTCCAGTGATCCCCTCTTTCTGGTCACACACTTGTCACATCCTACCTTGAGTATAGGTAGGAACTGTGATTTCCCTCAAATCAACAGGCCAAACTGATGAGATGTCTTTTGCTTGAGGAGTTCACGAAACAGTTGTATCTGCCTTGCTAACAAACTCACTCTATTGCCTGGCAAAATGTGGTGAAGAGAGTTGGGTTAGAAAGGTCCATTTGGCAAGGAAATGGGGGTCAATGCCAGCCAACAGTCATCTAGGTGCTGAGACCCTCAACTCTACTGCCCTACAGGAACTGAATTCCACCAATGACCTCATGATCTGAGAAGCTGATTGATTTCTGTCTATCCCAGTTACATCCTGAGATGTGGCCTCAACCCTAGATGTCATCTTGGCTGTGGCCTCACAAGAGATCCTGCCAAATACAACTAAGCTGTGACTGGAGTCTTGACAATCACATAGACTGCAAAATAATATATGTGTGCTTTAAGCCAAAAGTTGGTGGCAAGTGATGTGGCAATAATAAGCTAATGGAGAACGGAAGAGTTTTTGGTTTTATATTCTTTTTTTTTTTTTGAGTTGGAATCTCACTCTGTCACCCAGACTGGAGTGCAGTGGCCGCTCCCAGCCACCGCAGCCTCAACCTGCTGGGCTCCGGCGATCCTTCTGCCTCAGCCTTCCAAGTAGCCAGAACTACAGGCGTGCACTACCATGCCTGGCTGATTTTTTGATTTATTGTAGAGATGAGGTCTCACTGCCCAAGCAGGTCTCGAACCTGCGGGCTCAGTCAATTCACTCACCTCAGCCTCCCAAAGGCGCGGGATTACAGATTGAGCCACCGAGCCTGGCTGGTTTTATATTCGTTATGAGAAGGAATTTAATGTACTTGGAAATACACAATGACAGACTGAGAATTGGTCATTTTCCTCCCCCCCATCACCCCCGAGACATGGTTTCATTCTGCTACCAAGGCTGGAATGCAGTGGCACAGTCATGCTTACTTCAACCTCCAACTCCTGGGCTCAAGCGACCCTCCTGCCTCCACCTCATGAGTAGCTGGAACTACAGGTGTGCACCACTGCTCCTGGCTATTTGTAAAACTATTTTTGTGGAGAAGAGGTCTCACTGTGTTGCGTAGATTGGTCGCAAACTCCTGGCCTCAAGTGATCCTCCTGCCTCGGCCTTTCAAAGTGCTGGAACTATAGGCATGAGCCACTTCACCTGGCTGATTTTTCTTCCTAGCAGTGAAGAAAACAGGAAAAACAATAGAAAATATTTAAAGATAGAATATAGGACAATGTTTTTCTGTATCAAGTATAACACATAATGTAAATCATCATGTTTACTCATCAATGGCTACATGATTGGCTTTAAAAACTCAGCATATCTTCTCAAGTTACCAACAGGGAAGGCCACTCTGATCATTTTTTTTTTAGGTGTTGGAAATTGGCAATGGGTTTCTTCAACATCTCAAATGTCCTAGGGCCATCTCAATACAGAGTTTTCCCCATGACCAAGGAAAATAGCATCCAACTTACCCAACTTCTTCAGGTATACAATCTGGGTGTCCCAAGCTCTCTAGAAGTTTTGCAATTCCTTCATCATCCAATTTATTTTTAAGCAGATTAAGTCTTTTCAGTGTTTTGTTGCTGGTAAGAACATAGACCAGGGACTCACAGCAAGCATCCGTTAATATGTTTTCTTCTAACCTGTAATGAGGAGAGGTGTAGGTGTAATGGGACCCGATTCTTGGGGGCAAACAGCAGGCAAAGTAGATGGGTGAGAACAGGATGTTTACAAACCACCTCCCTTACATGTTTTGGACAAGAGAACTTATCACGGAAGAGTGCCATTTCAAACTCCAAACTGTTATGTCTGAGTTTTAATGTCCCGATCCACTTCCTCTAGTACTTTCCTACAGATTTTTCTTTTTATCATTTAAAAATTTTTATTTTAGATTCAGAGAATACACACGCATGTGTGTTACATAGACATGTTGGGTCTCAGGTGGCCCATTCCCCAGATAGTGAACATTGTATCCAATAGTAATTTCTGGACCCTAACCCCCCTCCCTTCCCTTCATATTGGAATCCCCAGTGTCTATTATTTCCATCTTTGTGACTATTTAGCTCTCATATATGTGTAAGATCATGCGATGTTTGATTTTCTGTTTCTGACTTTGTTCACTTAGATTGATGGTCCCAGCTCCATCCATGTCACTGCCAAGGACATGACTCCATTCTTCTTTATGGATATGTAATATTCCATGGTGTGGATGTACCACGCTGCCTTCAGTTTTCCTCACAAGGGACCTACCCAATATTCTCCAATTTGCAGTTTGGGTGTCTCAAAGTGTGACACAACTGCTCCACTCCTGCATCACCTATGTTATTGCTCCCGAGCTCCTGGCTTCTCAGGTTTTCATTACTAATAATAACTGAGGTGATATATTGACATGTTTCACCTGTAAAGAAACAACCACAAAACCTGCAAAAAAACAAACACACACTAGAGTCATGATGGCCTGTCTTAAAAGCTTTGTATCACCAAGTGTCAAGTGCTCTTGGGCCTGTCTCATGACCTTCATGAATGAGGGACTCATCACAGAAACAAGAGCCATGTTACAATGTGTGGAAAGTTTACATCATACGGGGCAATTACTCAGAGTTCTTACAACATGTGATAACACAAGGATCACAAAGCTTCTATCATTCTGATTTTACAATCATGGAAACTGAGATCAATGTTTTCACACAGATAACAAGAAGTCACATTTCCAACCCATGTCTTTGTGATATATCTATTTTTTGATCAGGGTCTCACACTGTTTGTTGTCCAAGCTGAAGTGCAGTAGCATAACCACAGCTCACCAGAACCTTGACCTCCTGGACTCATACAATTCTTCCACGTTAGCTTCCTGAGTAACTGGGACTACAGGTGCATGCTACAATGCCTGGTTATTTTATTTTATTTTTTTTTGTAGAGACAGAATCTTGCTATCTTGACCAGGCTGGTCTTGAACTCCTGGGCTCAAGCAATTCTCCTGCTTTGACCTCCCTAATTGCTGGTGCTACAGGCTTAAGCCACTGTGCCTGGCCTCATCTTTGTGATACTGTAGAATTATCTTAGTCAAATTTCTCTGACATTTATCTTTCCACCTTCCAGCACTCATGTCAAAACTCAACATTATTTAGAAGATCTAGTATACTGTGTTTTTTTTTAATCACAGAGCTATGCTGAATGGTTCATCCTCTCACTCAAATTAAGCAATGCTCTTATAATTGTCCATATTCTCCTGTGTGATCCACCATCTTGTTTTCCACATTCACATTATATATGCCCATAATCAGGCTTTCTCACCTCAGCAGGTTGGTCTTCCTGATGTGCCTTGAGAGCAACAGGCTGTTTCTATGTTGGCATCCCCACATTATCATTCATTCTGCCTGGAAGTTCCACACGAGACCACTTGATTCAGTCCTCACCTCCTCCAATCTCTTCTCAATATCCCTTTGCTAACAAGGTCACACTGACTGGCTTTGCTTAGCAATGGCCACACCCCACCATCATCATTCTTGATTACGTATGCTCCTCAAACGTCAATAAAAAGTGTTCATAGAACTGTTTAGTGTCTGATACGGGGTTGACAATCTTTTTCTGTAAAGGTACAGATAATATCTTAGTCGTTATGGGCTGCACACAGTTTCTGTCACAACAACTTTGTCACTGTAGCACAAAAACATTCATAGGCACCATGTGCAGGAATGACTATGTTCCAATAAAACTTTATTTTTCAAAACAAGCAGAGGGCTATCTTTGGCCCTTGGGTTATGTGCTTTGTTGATCCCTGGTCTAACAAAGCATAATTTATTTTTGTCTTATTTATTTTCTATATCCTCCAGTGCCAATTCAAGATCCATTAATACATGTATATTTGTTTTGTTCATTGATACATTCCTACCACCTAGAATAGTGCCTGACATTTAATAAACATTCAGTAAGTATAAGTGAATAATTGGCTACCAAAGCAGATCCCAGAAAATCCCATATATTCTTCATTTAATAATTATGAAAGTGGGGCATGGTGGACCATGTCTGTAGTACAGCTACTCAGGAGGTTGAAATGAGAGGAATGCTTGGGTCCAGGAGTTTGAGACCAACCTGGGCGACATAGTGAGACCCTGTTTCTTAAAAAATAAGTTATGGAGAATTAGCAATGTTCCAACCACATCCATACATTCAAACGTAAATGAAAAGAATGGGTAATAAACAACACAGACTTTTGCATGCCCTATGAGATCTCACAGAAGAGGTCCCTATCAAGGTTTAGGTGGGTAATAAACAAATGGATGGTTATACAGAAGACACTTCTTGAAGAATGACAAAAGCCATTAGTTTGAGGTCTTCAGCACAATTCAGCAAACTATGATCTGTGAGACAAAATCAAGACCACCTTATGTTTTTGTAACTAACATTGTGTTGGAACACAGTCACATCCATTTTTTTGACATATTTGTCATGGCTGCTCTTGTGCCATGAGAAAGTTTAACAATTATAATAGGGACCTTAAGGCCCACAAAGCCCCAAATATTGACATGGCTATCCCCAAGAGTCATGCAAAGACTTACTCCAGCTCATGTAATGGACAGGTTGGAAGGAACAAGGGCAAAGTCAAGGCCAGTACGCCATGATCTCATAAGCAATTTGCACTCAGGTCCAGAAGGACCAGAGTCTTGTTGAGCAAAAGAACTCTCCCGATGTTGTAGTAAAAATCTTCAGTGAGACAGCAAAAGAGCAACCTGCAGGGGTTTGCAGATGAATCAGAAGGAAAGAGAGTCAATCACACAGTCTTATCTCCTGGAGGAGGCACGTCTGTGGCCACCACACAGAGCCTCTGCCTGTGATGGTCCTTTTGGGAAAAGGAGAATAAAAAAGGCCTGGAAATAATTCAGAAGGTGAAAAACGAAATGGGTGATATGAAACAGGGCATGAGAAAAATCAAACTGCCTCATCCACTCGCTGGATAATCTTCCAGGACTTCACTTCTGTGATGTGGTTTCCCTCAACTCTTGGTGAAGTGTATTTGGTTAAGTTTAATCCTAAAACACTTCAGTTTATAATTTCTGTCCTTCTAAAAGAGTCACCCTGCTGCTCATAAGTGAACATTGGAGCTGTTTTAAATGATGAGAAGAGAGGAAAAGGGGAAGAAAGCACACACAGAGGAAGCCTTAAGTCAACCCATTTTGGGCATCCCCAGTTTTGCTTGTTCAGCTTAATTTGTTGCCAATATGTGAACATTTGCTCCACTCTAATCTGAATTTTCAACACTATTTTTAAGAAGTTGGAAATAGCCATGCTGCCTCTTGTTTCCATGGGGGGAAAAGCCAGAGTTGGCAAAGGACAGGAGACAGGTCAAATTCCCCTCTCTGCCTGATTTTTGTCAGCCCTGAGCTAGGAATGGTTTTTATATTTCTAAATGATCCAAAAAAATCTAAAGAAAGATGAGCAAGGTAGTTCACACCTTTAATTCCATCACTTTTGGAGACCGAGGCAAGAGGATTGCTCTAGTCCAAGAGTTTGAGACCAGCCTGAGCAACATAGCGAGACCTCTTCTCTCAAAAACAATAAAAACTTTCACCAGGCATAGAGGCATGTACCTATAGTCCCAGTTAATTGGGAGACTGAGGCAGGAGGACCTTCTGAGCCCAGGAGGTCAAGGCTGCAGTGAGCTCTGCTCATGCCACTGCACTCCATCCTGGGCAACAGAGTGATAACCTAAAAAATAATAATAATAAAGGAGAGAGAAATATCCTAATGTATGTGCTATCTATAGCCTTTTCTTGGTACAACAGGACAGATGAGTGGTCACCAGAGAGACCAAGACCACACAGCCCATGAAGCCTAAAATATTTACTATTTGACTCTTTGCATAAAAATTTGCCAAGTTCAGGCTCACAATCCCTTCCCTTTACACACGGCACATGGGTCCTGTTGACTACAAGGGTCAACTCACCTTTTCATCCATCAACTATAATTGCCTGGTCCCTGAAAGTCCTGTCTCTTCCCATCAAGTGATGTTAAAGAAATCCAAGGTACCCTTGACATCACTTTTGCTAACTCTTCAATGTATTTAGACTGATCTATGTATAGCTTTGGTTAGACCAGAATATCAGGATACTGTATTTTAAATAGGGCAATATAATTTTATAAGCTTTTATAAAATTTAAGATTTCAGTTGTTCTGAACACTGAACTGAATGACCTTATGAGATTTAATAAGCTGTTAGCCTATTGCTAATATTTACATTCACATGTACTATTCATTAATATTGTCACACATATTTGTTGTCATGTTCTTCCATTTGTTTATCTCAGGAGAGTACAGCAAGTCTCCTACATATGAACCTTCAAGTGGTAAACTTTCAAAGACACAAATGTGTGTTCACACACCCAATCACATAAGTCAGTTCACATGTCTGGTATACATTGTTACAAGCATGCATCATCTACATGAGGTTGTGCTTTTGTGTACTTTACTGTATAGTCCTTCATGGAGCACAGCAGGACAGTATTACTTATGTGAAAAGTACTATAAACCTATTACAGTACAGCACTATATAGCCAATTGTGTCAGTTGAGCACTTAGGCTCACTTATGAATGTGCTCTCTGAACAGAATTCTTTTGTATGTTGGGAACTCACTGTATTTCCTATAGACAGAATGTCTGGGTAAGAGTAGGATATCATTCTTAAGTTATAGAGAATTTAAAACACACAGAGCTGGGCAATACAACAGTGAGCCCTGAATACCTGTCATGCAGCCCTAAAAATGATCAATCCATGGACTGTCTTGTCTGTTCTGTGTCTCAACCACTTCTCTCCAGCTATATTTTGGAACAAACACCAGACATCACATTTTTCATCTGTCAATATTTCTGAATGTATCTCTAAATGGTAAAATATATTTTCATATGATACTTTCATTACACCTAAAATAACTTTAATATAGATTTGATCATTTAAGTTTGGTTCAATATTGACTCTGTATGAGAAGAAATCAAATATCTCCTTTTATCTACTTTCACTAGATTCTAGGTGAGGATTACAGATATTTTTGTTTATTGAAGTCCTCAAAATTGTAAGTATATTAATTGGGCTTTTTTGAGAGAGCACACATGAGCTATATTCTTGTCTGTATAGTAACTTCTGATTAATTTTTAAAATTATAAGCAAAAGCACCAACTAAGTATAAGCCAAAGGAATTCCCTGTAAAAGCTTTTTATAAACCATCACTGTCAACTCCTTGGGATACGATTTTCCAGCTTCCAGATTTGGTCATGACCATAATCTTAACGTTTTACAGACCTTTCCTCACACTACTTTTATTTCTTTCGCTGCTTTTAGGCATAGAAATTCCTTGCCTACTTAAAAGTAATAAGTTGCCAAAACAGAAAAATATTTCTTCATTAACCTAGATTGATTAGTTATTCATTCATTCATTCATTCATTCATTTTTGAGTTTCAGTCTCTCTCTGTCACCCAGGCTGGAGTGCAGTGGCACAATCATGACGCACCACAACCTCGACCTCCTGAGTTCAGGCAATCTTTCCACCTCAGTCTCCCAAGTAGCTGGGAAAACAGGACAGGGACACACCACCATGCCCAGCTGATTTCTTTATTTTTTGTAAAGATATAGTCTCGATATGTTACCCAGTCTGGTCTCAATCCCCTAAAACCAAGTAGCCCCCACTTCTGGGCCTCTCAGTGTGCTAGGATTACAGATGTGAGCCACCGTGCTCAACTTGGGATTATTTTAAATATAGATGTGAATTCTGAAAAACTGCATGCCAACAGCTTTCCAAGGTGATGAAAATGTTCCAAAATTAGATTGAAATGGTTGTGAAACTCTATACCTTAAAAAAAAAACATTGAGTGTATATTTTAAGGGAATGTATTTTCTGGTCTGTGAGTTTTATCTCAAACCAGTAAAAAAAATAATACAGTAGGAAACAAAACAAACAAAAACCTGATACGAGAAGAAGATAGCTCTATTTGGAGTCTCATATCATCGAACCAATCATCTCTGTCCCTTTTAAAATTAGACTTTCTTTTATCACATTAGCACAAGGAGGGAAAGGCAGTTGCTAGGCACTGCTGGAGGGGTGGGATGTTCTAACACAAAGGGTACCTGGTCCTAAACCAAGGGGAGTGAGGGTTGGCTGGAGGCCACACTCCACCTGCATGCAGCTATCTTGTATGGTTAACCTTGATGTGTAACCCACAACTCTATAATAATAATAAAAAGAATTAATGATACCATCCTTTATAATATACAAGTAATTCATATTGACAATCACTCAAGAGAGGGAACAAAATATATCCTAGACCACCTGAGACTTTAAAAGCAATTATCTAATTATGTAGCAATAAATAAACAAATTTAAAAAGTCTTGTTTCAGTTCAGATTGTCATGTTTTGGAAACTAGTAAGTCCTGGAAAACAAAAAACAAAAACAATAAAAAACAAAAAGAACCTGCTGCATTCTTTTATCTTTCTGGGGTTTGAAACTGCAGACAGGGGTCTGTGTTCCTAAACACACTTGACTACTTATTTGGTTTTGTTTTCTGAACATTCTTGCAAATTGCCACCATATTTTGTTTTTGTACCATCGTGTCTTCCTTTTGCCATATTTTTTTAGACCATGTTTCCCATACCCTAACCATCTGAAATTGCTTTCCTAGCAATGTTTCCAGAGCAGAGAAAGATCATCTTATGTAACTGAAACAAATAAGTAAGGACACAGGAAGAGCCTACCATCCACCATCTTGAAAGAAGCAGAAGCTAGAAAAAAATGAATTCCTATTTCAAGGCAATCAAATGCCAAAATACCCTTCCCTCCCTTGCCATTCTTCCTGTGTTCTTCATAACATCTATCCTGCATGATGCCCAGGTTATATGCTTGCAGTTAAAATAACCATACAGTTTCCCTGCTCTTATACAGCCAGTTGATATGGCCCAGGGGCTGTTTTTGGAATCTCCTTAATAACCTATTTTACTCTCTCTGCAAAGCCTGGAGTTTGGTAGTGCTGTGATTCCATTCTCTAGAATGGGAAATACACACTGAAAAAAAATCTGCACATGTTTTTGCCAACACTGGAGAGTTGGCAATGTGTTGCAAGAGTTGTCCATCCAGAATATTAACCCAGACCCAGAATATTAACCCAGACCTAACTCCAAGGACCAAGTGCTTTCAGCTGCTATATGACAACCAACAAGTTCACAAACTCATCATAAGAAAAGTGCTCCATACCTCACTGCTGAATATCACTGTGGTCACCTTTGAAGTACTCTCCTTGGGAAGCTATGCATGGACACCAGTGCCCAGTACACCCATCAAAGCAATTTTGGAACTCTCTTTCTGAATGGCCATCAGAGCCATCATCCTATTACCCTTGATGTCCTGAATGTCATCAAAGGTCTTTCTCTCAATATTTTCTTTATCTTTAGGTAAAGAAAAAAGTCATTGGGGGCCAGATCAGGTGAGGAGAGAGGGTGTTCCAACACAGTTATTTGTCCCATGCTGCCAATGTAAGTGCATAGTGACACACGCAATTGTCAGACCTCAACAATTGACAATGTCAGCTCTGATGGCCGTTCCAGAAAAAGTCTTCCAAAATTGCTTTGACAGATGGACTAGGTGCTGGTGTCAATGCATAGCTTCCCCAGGGAAGTACTTTGAAGGTGATCATGGTGATATTCAGAAAAGAGGTATCCAGCACTTTTTCTAGGATGGTTCATGAATCTCATTGTCAAACTCCGTACTTGGTTTCACCATCTCCCTCTGTTGCAATCTGACCACATGCCCAGACATTACACTCAAGTCAGAACATCTGCATGGTGGGTACATCTAAGTCAACTCACACCAGCGAGTTGAGAGCACACTCTGGCTGCAGCAAAGTGTTGCACAGTATTTTTACCCCATCGTGACTCAGGGGGCTGCTGGATAAGGTCAGTTTTCTCAGATTCTTGCTGTTGACAAGGAATGAGGCAATATCTCCACACACACTAGGCTGCAGATTGCATTTCATCAAGCTGTAAGAGGAATTCATATTGATGAAATGAGGCTGCCTGGGGTTCTAAGCCGTCCCTCTTAAATGAAATCAGCTCCAACCAAGTAAGATGCCACCTACTTAAAACAGGAAATAAATGACTCCCTCTGCTATTTATTTATTTATTTACCTTTGAGTTGGAGTCTCACTCTGTCACCCAGGCTGGAGTGCAGTGGCACCATTGTGGTTTACCACATCCTCCAACTCTTGGCTCAGGGAATCCTACTTTTTCAGTCTCCCAAGCAGCTGGTACTATAGGCATGCACCACCCTGGCTATTGTTTTGTAGAGACGGGTCACAATATGTTGCTCATGCTGTTCTCAAACTCCTGGGCTGAAGTAATTTTCTTGCCTCATCTTCCCAAAGTGCTGGGATTACAAGCATAAACCACTGCCCCCAATCATAACTTTTTAAAAAATTAACCAGGAATAGTGGTGCACACCTGTAGTCCCAGCCACTGGAGAGGTTGAAGCAGGAGGATTGTTTGAGCTTAAGAGTTTAGGGCCACATTGAGCTATGATCATGCAATGGTACTCCAGAGTGGGTGTCAGAGCAAGACCATGTCTAATAAATAAATAAACAGATAAAATAAAATGGATTTTTAAAATGACCTTTCCCAAGATAACTTTATGCTTTGCTGTCTCACTTCTCCGGCTCTTCATTTGACATTCACTTCTTTAATGAGGTCTTTGCTAACTGTCAAACAACTAAAAAATGGCATCCACTATATTTCAGACATGGCTCTAGGTTCCTGGGATTCAGCAGCGAACTGGAAGAAGTCTGATGAAATTTTAGCACTGTAAAAAAGAAATAGATGGGTAATGTGCCTCGTAGACAGTCAGCTCTTTATTTAAAAAAATAAGAGTAAGTTGCAGACAAAGGAAAGGTGATGTTCTATTTCTGCATGAGCCACCGGTGAGAGACATTCTAATGAATAAGGCAGCATTTAGCAGAAACCCACAAGATTTTAATCTTTTGATCATCTCTAGGGGAAGAGAATCTCTGGCAGAGCAAATTAGCACATGCGCTCAACACAGGAGGAGGCTTGGTGTTATAAAGATCTGAGACAAGCCTAGTCCAGCACCACACAGGACATGAACAGGAGACATGTAGGAGACAGGTCAGAGTGTTAGCTGGGCCACCCATAAGGCAATGATACATTCTATGTGGAATTAAAAGGGAAGCCATGCAGGGGTCGAAAATGGGAGGACAGAAGAGTCTCTAGATCAGACTTAAACTGAAAACCAAACAAAACATGTCCATCCACACTCTCTCCTCCATGTAGCAAGCAAAAGCAGGAACAAGAGAATAGGTGGGACAATGCTGAAGAGTTCCGGGCAGAGATGATGGTGGGTTGCTTGATCATATTAGCAACAGAGGGAGGAGGGAGGAATCCGTTGAACCTATTCTAAGGACAGACCTGACTTACATGAGGGAGACCCAAAAAACCAGAATTATCTTTTGGAGGGCGGCCTCTTGTCATGCAGGCTTCCCCACTAGGTAAGTGTTCTGGGAACCCATTGGCATCCGCAAACCAGCTAGTGTTGTTTGAAGAGATTGCATTCAGTGTCTGTGAATTTTTTTTTTTTTTGAGATTCTTTCAATGAGTTTGTCTATATCATGATGGGTGATTTATGAGAACCTGCCCATACCGCGCTGAGTGTTCAACCATTTGCAAAAACAGCATGACCCTCATGCCCCACCCTCCCTGTTCATCTCATCTTGGCCTGGCAACTTTTGTTTTTGGTTCATGGATTTAAAAAGTCCTCAAAAGGGAAGAGTTTTGCCAATGTGGAAGAGGGAAATCAAAAAGTGGCAGAAGCATTAAAAAGACATCAAAATTGATGGGTTCAAAAACGCTTATGAGCAGTGGAAACAGTATCTTATAGGTGAACTGTATCAAACAGAAAGTCCTTTGAAGATGACTGAAGTGTACACATGGAAGAATAAATACACAATTTTGGGGGTACCCCCTCATATATCTGAATCAAGCTATTAGAAAATCTGTATTTGAGACTGGGTTCAGTGGCTCAGTCTGTAATTCCAGCACTTTGGGAGGCTGAGGTGAGTCAGTTGCCGGAGCTCATGGGTTTGAGACCAGCCAAGGCAACTTGGCGAGACCTTGTCTCTACAATAAATCAAAAATTAGCTGAGCATGGTAGCATGTGCCTATAGTTCCAGCTACTTGGAGGGCTAAGGCAGAAGGATCACTGGAGCCCAGCAGGCTGATGCTGGGGTGGCCACGAGTGTGCCACTGCACTCCAGCCTGGGTAAGGGAGTGAGACTCTGACTCAAAAAAAAAATCTATATTTGAAATGCCTATTTAAATATCAAAGTAACAAGATAGAGATTCTGGAAACAAAGCCTCAATTTCTCAACCAACTCATCTTTTACAAAGTCTCCAACAACAACCACTGAGAAGAGGAGAATCTATTCAGTAAATGGTGCTGGGAAAACTGGCGGACCACATGCAGAAGATTGAAACAGGACCCATACCTATCACCATATACACAAATCAACTCTAAATGGATCAAAGACCTAAATATAAAACTTCAAACTCTAAGAATCTTAGAAAATGCAGGAGACATGCTTCCAATGGAAATTGGAACTGGGAACCAATTCCTATTCAGAATCCTAAAGGCCAATACTTTAAGAAATGAAATAGACAAGTGGGACCTCATCAAATTAATGAGCTTCTGCAAAGCAAGAGAAACCACCAAGAGAGCAGGGAGACAGCCCACAGAATGGAAAAAAAATCTTTGCCAACTGTTTATCCAACAAAGGCCTAACATCTAGGATCTACAAGGAATTCAAATGTGCCAAAATGAAAGAAACAAACAGCCCCTTTAAAAAGTGGGCAAAAGACATGAATAGATACTTCTCAAAAGAAGAGATATGGGCAGCCAACAGACACATGAAAAAGTGTTCAGCCTCACTCATCATCAGAGAAAGGCAAATCAAAATCACATTGAGATACCACCTAAGCCCTGTAAGAATGGCCATCATTAATAAAACAAACAACAACAGATGTTGGCGAGGGATGTGGAGAAAAAGGAATGCTTCTACACTGCTGGTGGGAAAGCAGACTAGTGCAACTTCTTTGAAAGACAGTGTGGTGATTTCTGAAAGAACTAGAAATTGACCTTCCATATGACCCAACAATTCCCCTATTAGGAATATACCTGGAGGAACTCAAATTATTCTACAAAAAATGTACTTGCACATGTATGTTTGTTGCAGCTCTGTTCACAATAGCAAAAACACGGAACCAACTGTGTTGCCCATTGAAGCTGGACTGGATAAAAAAATGTGGTACATATACACAATGGAATATTATGCAGCCATAAAGAAGGACAAATATATGAACTTTGCAGCAACTTGGATGGATTTGGAGTCAACCATACTCAGTGATTCATCACAGAAACAAAGAACAGAGTTCCTTATGTTCTCACTCATAAATGGATCTTGAACAATTATAATGCTATAAGAAAGGGATTGGCAGCAGTGGGAAGCTGTCAGGAAGGGGGGTGGGATTGGCAGTTGAGGAAAACTGCTAGGGGAGGGAGGGGCATACCTCATCAACAAGGGTACCTGCATGATCAGTGTTTACATACCTAACCCTGAAATGTACCCCACATCTTTATAATACAAATTTAAAAAGTAAAAATAAAAAAGATCATCTTTTCTTGAACAAAATAAAATAAATATCAAAATAGATATGTTTAGAAGTTCTGTTAGCAAGAGTCTGAAACCAGGAGAAATATATATGTCTGTAAATATACATGTGAGAATCTTCTGCAAATGGAGAACACTTCAAGCCATAAATGAGAACTCACAGGATGAGTATAGAGAGAAGATGTTGAGACCCACTAGGAAACATCTCAGAGATCAGAATTCAGGAAGCTGAGAAACAAGGAAAGGAGACCAAGAGGGAGAAGTGAGGACTAGGGAAACCCAAAGCCCAAGAGAAAAATGTGTTTCAAAATAGAGGGAGTGGGGCTGACCCCAAAGTGGCAGTAGAGTTGGGGTTTAGCCAGGACAGTTTGATGGAAAGAAAGGATGCTGAGGGAGATGACGTAAGACAATGACTACAGAGGATCATGGAATTTAAACTGCATCAGAAGGAAAGTGAGGAAGGAGGAAAGGAAAAGACAACAGGAAGTTGCTGGTCCAATGTCTGAAGACCCAGGAGAATTAAAGAGTGGCTGTGCAGTGGCTCACAACTGAGCCAGGAGGGTTTTCTAAGCTTAGGAGCTTAAGACCAGCCTGAGCAATGCAGTGAGACCTCATCCCTACAAAAATAAAAGTAAATTATCTTGGTGTGGCAGTGCACACTTGCAGTTTCAGCTACTTGGGTGGCGGAGGTGGGAGGACTGCCTGAGCTCAAGAGGTTAAGGCTGCAATGAGCTGTGATCTTGTCACTGTACTCCAGTCTGGGGGACAGAGCGAGATCCTGGATTCACCAAAAAAAAAAAAAAAAAAAAAGAGGATGCATTTGTTTACAAGGGAAAGTGGTTTGAGAAGACATGAAGTGCTGTTGGAACATGGATATTGAAAATGAGAGCATAGATGAAATGAGATTATTGTAAATAAGGTGTAGGACTGAGTTGACCAGTACTGGAGTCACTGGCAAATACAATTATTGACTACCCAAGGTTGAGGTAGCATGCCTGAGGCCCTGAATTCTTAATTTTGTTGTTTTCCTTAGCTTAATTTTAAAAGTTAATTCTCAAGTTAATAGAAGACTTAAGTATGTGTAGACTCCCTTTGGCATATTAATTTTTTTGAGATAAGGTCTCATTCTGTCACCCTGGCTGGAGTGCAGTGATGTGATCATAACTCACTGCAGCCTCGAACTCCTGGACTCAAGTGATCCTTCTGGCTCAGCCTACCAAGTAGCTAGCTAGGCATCTATCTGCCTGTCTGCCTATCTATCTATCTATCAAGATTGGGTCTTGCTATGTTTCCCAGAATGGGCTTGAATTCCTGACCCCAATTTCTCCTGCCTTAGCCTCCCAAAGTGTTGGCATTCAGGTATGAGCTACTCTGTACAGCCAAATCAATTTTTCAGTCATATGTTTTATAAAATCAAAATAGAGGTTAAATATTCCTGATGAGAATTTACCATCAGAATGGTAATGTTCTATGAATATAACATACACACTAGATTTTGAAGTCCTTATACAAAAAAAGAATGTAAAATCGCAATCGCAATCATTTTTATATTAATTACATGTTGCTATAACTGGATAGTTTGGGTTATTATTAAAATTAATTTCATCTGTTTCCTTTTACTTTTTAATGTCATTTTAAAACTATTTTTGTTGCCTATGTAATATTTCCATCAGAGAGTGTTTCTCCAGGATTTGACCAGGGTAGTCCAGGCCTCAAAATGAGCAAATGAACTAGATTATTTCAAAATGTATAGGTCAAGGGCATGAGAAGACAAGTTATACAGAAGTTTGTTGTAGAAACTGAAATCAACCAAGATGACAGGAATAACGATGATGAGAGAGAAATGAACCACATGCTAAAAATCTTTGAAAAACGAATAGCATCAAGGCTGGGAGCAGGCAGCATGATTTAACCAGCACCTCTGCCCTTCCTTCCACCCAGCCCTTCCCTCACACGCCCAAGCATTCAGCAGAGACTGACTCCCCTCCGATGATGTATGCTGCACACTGGGTGGCTCAAGACCTCATGCAGAAGAGAGAACATCTTTAGGGAAATGGTTATACAGTTCAGGTTCAGGCAGTGCAGATTCTGGTTATGAACCACAGCTTTAAACACGTCATCAAAATCTGACCCCTCTGAGAGATAGGACAACCTGCAGAAGATGAAACTGCTCAAACCATCCAGGGAAGGTCACACACAGAGTGCGAGCTTCTTCCCTGTGGCTATTCCTGCCTACCCTTCACTGTAGAACAGAGTTTGAGTATTCAACGTTTTTTTCAGCACTGCTCTCCATCTCAGGTTCCTAGTCAACTTGGAAGACTTCTGTTAATTCCAAGATCAGGCTGTTGCCTTTGAAGTCATCCTCTCAGCTTTTTTAATGGGCTTACTTCATTGCCCTTTCTCTAAGCTGGGTCCTTGAGTAGGACACTAAGAAAACACATGTCTACAGGCAAAATCAAATGATGCTTTTCTATACGATGGGAGCAAAAGCCATAATATGGAGGTGCCAATAAACAAAACAAAACAAGCAAAAAACCACATATACACATTTTAAATATGACGTTCACTCAAAAGATGGTGTTAATCAAATGAATGCTAGCATCACCAGGTGACATGTAGGACATTCAAAGAAAATGGCAGAAACATGGATGAGTGAATGTCATACTACACAATGCTACTGTAATTCAATCCAACTTGGAAAAGTATCACATGAATAAAATGTGTATACTTTTTTGGCACCCCTTGTATGTTGATGGCCAATATATCTACAGAATCTGGCACACATTAACAATTCACAAATTTATGGAAAAATTAAAACTGCTTCACAGAGTGAACCGCTATCACCCCCACTCCTCCCCACACCAGGAAAGAGTTTCCATGATGTCCTTGAAAATTGAAGCAAAACATCAGGGCAACATGTTCCATCATTATCCCCCTTAAGGACCACTTGGAGAGAAGCGTTAGGAACCCACAACGAACAAGAGAGATGTGAAAGTGAGATGAGAGAGATGTGGAAGAGAGGTAACAGAGGCATGAATGGGAGATGACTGATGCAGAAAAGAGATGAGTGAGAAGTGAACAGGAGATGAGAGAGAGATGCCATGAAAGGGAGACACGAGACACAGAAGAGAGATGAGAGGGACATGAACAGGAAATGAGAGTGATGGTGTGAAAAGGAGACGAGGGATACATGACAGAGATAAGAGAGATGTGAAAGGGAGATGAGAGAGATGATGGAAAGGGCAATAGGAGAGATACATGAAAGGGCGATGAGAAAGACATGAATGGGAGACCAGACAGAGATGATGTGAAAGGGAGATGAGAGACACAGAAGAGAGATGAGAGAGACATGAATGAGAGGTGAGAGATGCAGAAGAGAGATGAGAGAGATGTGAACAGGAGGTGAAAGAGATGTGGTAAAAGGGAGATGAGAGACATAAAAGAGAGGCAAGAGAGATGTTAAAGGGAGATGAGAGATGCAGAAAAGGGATGAGAGAGATATGAAAGGGAGATGAGAGAGATGATGTGAAAGATTGATGAGAGACACATGACAGAGAGGCAAGAGGGATGTAGCAGAGGGATCAGAGAGACATGAAATAGAGATGAGACAGACACAGAAGAGAGATAAGAGAAAATGTGAAAGGAAGACGAGAGATGTGGAAGAGAAATCAGAGAGGCACAGATGGGAGATTAGAGATGTGAGTGGGAGCCCCTTGTAGTTCACTCAGAATTTGTTCCTACAGTTCAGTCAACAAAAGTTTTATCTGGAAGTTTTGAAAAGGTGGCAAAGCCATTTGTGGAAGAAACGCCCAAGTTGTGGCAAATAGGTGACTGCCTGCACCACCCCGAGTGTTCAACAGTTTTAGGCCAAAATGGCATGACCTCCATGCCCACCCTCCCTATTTACCTGATCACACCCCAGTGAATTTTTGTTGTTTGTTTGTTTGTTTCCTGGATGAGAAAAGTCCTCAAAGGGAAACATTTTGCTGGTATGAGAGAGATTAAACCAAAAAAAAAAAAGGCAGAATCACAGAAAGGCAGCAATATTGATGAGTTCAAAAACCATTTTGAGCAGTGGGAAAAGTGTCTTGAGGGATACTGCATCACACAGAGTGCTTGGAAGGTGACTGAAGGTGAACCATGTGAGAATAAATGCACAACATTTTATAAATAAATTCCATTTCTTTCTGGGTCCCCCTTGTAGTTCCATAGCACACATATACACTAATGACACCACATTTCACATCTCTTTGGGAACATTCCACCCTGCCATTTGAATGCCTAACAGACCTCTGGATGTTACTCAACAGTCTTAGATGGCCCTCCCTCAAACTCGTGAGTCAGTCCTGCATCTTCCCATTCCAGAGGCAACTGTCACCTGGCAGCTTTCCCACCCAAAGACTACTCTTTTATATGCTCTCGGTTCATCCAAGAGCTGTTCCTTTCTAGCACTCCTCAGAGTCAGCCCCTCGCCAGCCTCTGCTGCTCACACCTTCAGCAGATGCACCATGGAGTCTCACTCGGAAGATGAAAACAGTCTCCTTGGAGCTCCCTGGTTCCACCCTGGTCCCTGGCTTCCTGATTTTTTTCTTTTTTTGGTTGGGGTCTCACTCTGTCACCCAGGCTAGAGTGTGGTTGCACAATCACAGTTCAATTGCAGTCTCAATCTCCTGGGCTTAGATGATCCTTCTGCCTCAGACTCCTGAGTAGCTGGGACTACAGATACCAAGCCTGGTTAAGTTTTTCAATTATTTTTTTGTAGTGACGAGGTCTTGCTATGTTGCCCAGGCTGGTCTCAAACTCCTGGGTTCAAGCAATCCACCCGCTTTGGCCTCCTGAAGTGCTGGGATTACAGGAATGAGCTACCATGTCCAGGCTGATCTGCTATTTTTAATATGGTTCCAGAATAAGTCTCTTAAAATGAAAGCAACTCTGCAGAAAATGCCTCATCTTACTCCAGAAAATCTAGTCCTGATGCTGGTTTACAATGCTATGATCTCACTGTGCACACCTGTGAGCTGTTTCCCCATACTTCCCCCCCACAGGCTGGTCTAAGTATGTGGGTCTCTGAAGACACTAAGCTTTTAGTCCATGAATCCTCTCTCCCAGGGGATGACCAGTAGTTGTGTACTTAGCTCATGCCTTCACCTCATTCAAGCCTCTGTTGAAATATCACATCCTCTGTGTGGCTTGTTACCACAGCTTCCATCTCCATCACCATCACCATCTTCTCCTTATATTGCTTTTCTTGTTATTATTTTTACCCATAGCACTATCGCCCTAAAATATACTTCCCATCTTACTGGATAGACGGCAGAGACAATTGTCTTTTCCCCATGAATATATCCCAAGGGCCTCGAATGGCACCTCAAATAAGGCAGAAAGAAGACATTCTTCTTGAATGAAAGCTAAAGTTAACCAGGTCAGGTGTTGTGGCTCACACCTGTCGCCCCAGCATTTTGGGAGGCCAAGGTGGGTGACTCGTTTGAGCCCAGGAGTTCAAGACCAGCCTAGGCAGCACAGCGAGACCTCGTCTCTAAAAAAAAATAATTTTTGAAAAAATTAGCTGGATGAGGTGGTGCATGCCTATAGTCCCAACGACTCGGGAGGCTCATGTGGGAGGCTCACTTGAACCCAGGAGGTCAAGGCTGCAGTGAGCTATGATTGTGCCACTACACTCAACCTGGCTGACAGAGCAAGACTCTCAAAAATAAAAAGTAAATAAAGAAATGAAAAGAAAGTAAAGCTAACCACTGGGTTATCAGAACCCCAAGAACATCCTGCACCATTCCATGGGCTGACTAAAATATACTGTGAAATGCATGCACTTATTATATTTGCCAACTTCCCATCTTACTGGATAGACAGCAGAGACAATTGTCTTTTCCCCATGAATATATCCCAAGGGCCTCAACTGGCACCTCAAATAAGCAGTGTTTCCTGTCCAGTTCCTCGAAATGGAGACAAATGTTTGTTCTCCCAGTGACCCTCTTTGGGCAAATGCAGCCATCCTTTCACCAGACTCTAAAACGCTCCTGGAAAGTAAGCTGCTCAACACCTGCCCTGCTTGAGAGCCCATGCCTGCTCTCTTCCTCAAAAGAGCTCTGTGCTTCCAAGAACAGAGGCAATGCTCAGGTCCCCTTGGCAGTTCTAGGAAACTGTGTGATGACAAGATGGACAGGTCAGTGAGAAGCAAGCAGAAGTGACACGAGGAGGAGTTCTAGAAGATTCCTTCAGGGTGATACTGGAGTTTAGAGATACAACTTTCCCTCTTTCTCCTGTGGGTTCCCACCTTGAGGCAGCCATGATGACTGGACCTTCAACAGCCATTGTAACCAAGAGCTCTTGGCCACAGACACACTAAATATGACTCAGAAGTACCGGAAGGGCCTAGGCCCTGAGGAACCTGCCTGAATGTGTTTTGGCCATAGGCTTCCTACCTCTACCCTTGTCATAAACACAGCAAGTTAAGCCTCATTGGGGGCAGCGGCACACACCTGTGATCCCAGCACTTTGGGAAGCCGAGGAAGGAGGACCACTTGTATCCAGGAGTGTGAGACCAGCCTGAGCAACATAGAAAGGCCTCATCTCCACAAAAAATAAATTAAATTTTAAAAAATTACCTGGGTATGGTGATGTGTGCCTGTAGTCCCAGCTACTCGGGAGGCTGAGGCAGGAGGATCTCCTGAGCCCAGGAGGGCAAGGCTGCGGAGAGTCATGATCATGCCACTGCACCCCAGCCTGGGTGACAGAATGAGATGCCAACTCAAAATTTTTTAAAAAAGGAAAAAGGAAAAGGAAAAAAAATTAAGCCTCATGTGTTTCAGTCCCTCTAGTGGGAAGAGGTTTCCTGACATGGGGTTGCACAAAACCCAAAATGAGATAACCTCCTTTCACCTGAACAACGTGTGTTTCATCAGTCTTGGAATCAATTGTCTTTTATTTTCTGAAATAACCACCCAGGACTTCTGGACTTTCTCATGCCCAGCAACCCTTCCCGGCATCACGTATGTTCCCCTGCCTTCATTCCCATTCCCAGCATTCCTTTTCATCAGGGGATAAGTATTTCCTCGTGTATTGGCTTCCCCCAGAGGAGGAAAAGGAGACTGCTGCTACTCTTGGGGGAACTGCTAAGGTAGAGAGCGACATGATACCTACGTGAGCATTTCAAGCTTACAGTTGGGGTGTCTAAGGGCCTTAGACAAAACCCTTTCTGAAGTGTCGTCAAGGTCACTGTTGCAGATTTCCAGCTCCCGGAGAGTCTTCATCATGTGAAGCAGAGAGCAGGTGTCTCTCCAGAAGAGCAGGCTCTTCATCTGACTGCAGGGAAGGAAAGTGGCATTCTCCACGGGGAGTCATTCAACTACAGCTGTTTGAAAGGCAGTGCCTCTGGGAAGGTGTCTTTTAAAAGCACCTGTACCTGACTCAGACTCGATACCAGGCAGGAAGAAAGCAAGCATGGCCAAGCATGGAAACAACACCCAGGCTCACTGTGGTAGCTGGTGACTCTGTATCCGGTCCAACATACCTGGGTCCTCAACTGGGCCCACCTTGCCACCCAGGGGACATTGAGCAACATCTGAAGACATGTTTTCCCATCACAGCTGGGAAAAAGGACATGCCCCCCGGCCAGGGCAGAGGCCCAGGATACAGCTAAACAGAGCACCATGCACAACACAGCCCTTACCACAAAGAAGACTTTGGCCCCGATGTCAACAATGTTGGTTTTTATTTAATTTAGTTTATTGTTATTATCACTATTATTATTACTTTTAGAGATGAGATCTCACTATGTTGCCCAGGCTGGTCTCAAATTCCTGAGCTCCACCTTGGCCTCCCAAAGTGGGTGTGACAGGTGTGAGCCAGTCCTTCCACTACCAGAACACCTAGGCACTTCAGGAGAATAAGGGGGGGACTGACTGCCAGGAACTTCAACCTCAGATGTCAGTGACAGGCAAGGAAATGGGCATAGATATCTGTGGGCATTTGGCAGGAGAGGAGGACATTGTCCCCCATGTCCATCTGTTGGTTCAGCACTGTACACATGACCCAACATAGAATGGGCACTCTGCACAGACCCACGTGTGCCTCAATCTCATGGACAAACTTGAAGGCTGCTGCAGCCCTCTGGCTGTCCTTGAAGAATAAGTTGAAATACATCTGCCTCTTTTCATCTGAGAGCTGCAGGATCACACAGGAATCCATTGGCTTCATGAATGCTTTGAGGGCCGCCTCGCCAGCAGGCCTCGATGTGAGGAGAAACCAGGAGCCTGGAGTCATTTTTCTCTGCAGCAAACTGGCCAGGAGAATCAGTACTGGTACCTGCTCTCTGCTGTCACTACACAAAAAAGGTTTGTCCATGTTCAAGGTGAAACCCATGTTGTCCAAGTCCTCAAGGATAAACAGGAGCCTCCAAGAGTCAGACAGGATGTCTGTAATCGGGTCAGGCCCTCAGACCAGTCATTGGAGATCAGCTCCACCAAGCTACTGTGGGTCATCTGGTTCATTTTGTGAACTGTGAGGTGAACAACATATGAGATCCTGCTCTTCCACATGCATCCACTGTCACTGACCCACTGCAACACTGTCATTTTGATGATCATGGATTTCCCGGCTGCTGTGTCTCCCAACAAGGAGCACATTAAGATTCTCTTTTGGCCGGGCTCAGTGGCTCAGCCTGTAATCCCACACTTTGGGAGGCTGAGGTGAGAGGACTGCCTGAGCCCATGGGTTTGAGACCTGCCTGGGCAACTTGGCAAGACTTTATCTCTACAATAAATCAAAAAATTAGCCAGGTGTGGTTGCACACGCCTGTAGTTCCAGCTTCTTGGAAGGCTGAGGTGGAAGGATCGCTGGAGTCCAGCAGGTCGAGGCTGCAGTGGCTGGGAGCATGCTACTGCACTCCAGTCTGGACGACAGAGTGAGACTCCAACTCAAAAAAAAAAAAAAAAAGATTCTCTTTTGAGTAAGAGCTGTTGGGATCAAACGCTGACTGAAGAACGCAGAAAATGTCCGTGGCAACTTCACAAAGGAATTGATGATGAAATTCTTCCAAGGGGGATTTTTCCCACTGGAGCATGAATTTTTTCTTCATGAGAACTCTGTGCATCTTTTCACTACCTAAGTCAGCAGGTACAGGGGAGAAGAGAGACAGAGCAAAGATAAATGTTTGAGATGTAAAAGCAATTTCACACTGTTTCCATAGTTACAGTAAATGTCAGTAATGTAAAAATAAGAACTTTTTAACTTACTGCCATTCATCACAGAGATACAGATGTGAGGAAATCTGTTCATCCATACAATGGAATTGGCAGTTCGATGGCTTGGTCATCCTTCAAGGGCTTCCCTCTCACTAAATTATCTTGGCAACAAGAACTTAGCTCTTTTCTCTTTTGTAATTCTCCATATTTTATACAAGGGGGACCCCAAAACCCCCAGAATTATTTTTTGGAGAGTGGGTCCCCTGTAGGACAGGCTTCCCCATCTAGGTGAGTGTCTAGGAACCCAACCTTATCCTGAGCAACTTTTTTTTGTTTCCCATGATGAAGAAGGTTCTCAAAGGGAAACAGTTTGCCAATAAGCAAGAGGTGAAACAAACAAACAAACAAACAAACAAACAAACAAAAAACGCAGAAACACCAAAAGGCATCAAAGTGGACAAGTTCAAAAAGTGTTTTGAGTAGTGAAAAATCATCTTGATAGTTGTATTGCATCCACCGGGGAGTACTTTGAAGGTGACTTAAGTTTAAACATGGTAGAATACACAATTTTTAATAAATAAATTCCAGGATATTTTGGGCCCTCTTATACAATAAAAAAATCAAAATGCAGAGAACCGAAAGCCATGTTCCATGATCAAGAAAAAAATATTCTGAAAAATGTCTATATAAGCCCTTTGCTCATTTTTTTTGATTGGGTTGTTTTCTTGCCATCGAGCTGAGTACCATATATATTTTGAACATTAGCCACTTATCAGACCTATGGTTTCAAATAGTTTCTCTCAACCTATCAGTTGTCTCTTTAGAAACTGTTTCCTTGGCTGTGCAGAAGGTTTTTTTAGTTTGATACACACTCACAAATGATAAATATATGAGGTGATAGATTTGTTAATCAGCTTGAGTTAATCATGCCACAATGTAAACAAGCATGCAGTGAAATATCACTTACATATATACAATTGTCAATTAAAAATATATTTTTGAGAATTTCATAGATGCACACCCAGATGTAAGCTAACTTTTGAAATTAAGAACTAAGATTTTATACTTAAATTTTACAATGAATATTATTTGTCATGTATAAAGAATATACATAAGAGTCAGATGGCAACTCTGTAATGCAAAATACACACTATTGAAGACACAATTCACTGGAATGGATGAACAGATGGCACACAGCAGAAGAAAGGATTTGGGAGCCTTGGCAGATTAATAGATCTATCCTAACTTAAGTGCACGGGAGAAACAGTCACAAGACCAATCGCACCATGAGGGATCAGTACTATAATCTCAAAGGGTATGAGTACAAAATCCATGGAATTAAGCCAAAGGGAGCTCTCACCATCCATATGCTGGGACGGATATTATAAAAAAGACAAAAGATTAGTGTTGGCAAGGATGTAGAGAGAAAGGACCCTCTATATACCATTGGCAGGAATGTACATCAGTACAGCCATTATGGAAACCTGTACAAAAGTTCCTCAAAAAGTTAAAAATAGAAACACCATGTGGGCAAGAAATCTCACTTCCAAGTATATGAACAAAGGAAATGAAATCTTGTCTTGAAGAGATCTCTGCACTCACATGATCATGACAATATTATCCACAAGAGCAAAGACATGGAAACAACCCAAGTGCCCAGTGACAGATGAATGAATGAAGAGAATGTAAGATTCATATGCAATGGAATATCAATCAACCTTAATCAAGAAATAAATCCTGCCATATTTGATAACATATATAAACCCGAAGGACATTATGCAAAGTCTAATAAGCCAGACACAGACAAATACTTCATGATTTCACCTATATGGAGAACTGAAGAAAAAGGTGAATACAAGGCTGGGTGCAGTAGCTCATGCCTGTCATCACAGCACCGTGGGAGGCGAGTGGGAGTGGGTTGACTAGCTCAGGAGTTTCAGACAAGCCTGAACAATCTGGTGAGACTTCGCCTCTACAATAATTTTTAAAAATAGCCAGGCATGGTAGTACACACCTGTAGTCCCAGGTACTTGGGAGGCTGAGGTGAAAGGATGACCTGAGCCAGGAAGTTAAGCCTGCAGTGAGCTGTAAGCATTCCACTACACTCCAGCCTGGGTGACAGAGTGAGACTCCAGGAAGGACGGAAGGATGGAAGGAAGGA
This sequence comes from Carlito syrichta, assembly GCF_000164805.1. NCBI lineage: Eukaryota > Metazoa > Chordata > Mammalia > Primates > Tarsiidae > Carlito > Carlito syrichta. Next base: position 146,337 of record NW_007259558.1, on the reverse strand, counting down.
AGGAAGGAAGGAAGGAAGGAATGAAGGAAGGAAGGAAGGAA
>NW_007259558.1:118564-146244 GCF_000164805.1 Carlito syrichta | reverse complement strand
GGGGGGGGGGGGGGGGGGGGGGGGGGGAGGGGAGGGAAAGGGAGGGGAGGGCAGAGGATTCAGCAGGAAGAAAACATGGAAAAAAACTCTCAACATTTTTTTAAGATTTCTCCAAAAAGATTCAATGCCAGAAGTCATGGAAGCAATTTATACAATATTATAAGGCATGACGAGAGAGTATTTTGTCCAGTCGAGTTTTTATTTGTATATAGATATCCAAGCCCAACATGGTAGCTCATACCTGCAATCCCAGTACTTTGGGAGACTGAGGTGGGTGGACTGCTTGAGCCCAGGGGTTTGAAACCAGCCTGGCCAACCCCATCTCTACAAAAATATTTTTTAATTAGCTAGGCATGGTAGTGGAAACCTGTAGCTTCTGCTACTTGGGAGACTGAGGTGGAAGGATCACCTCAGCCCAGAGGTGAAGGCTGCAGTGAACCCCAACTGTACCACTGCACTCCAGTCTGGGTGACACAGTGAGACCCCCAACTCAAAAAAAAGACATTCAAATAGTCTTGACATAATAGCACATTAAGGACTCCCACACCTGTTTGGGGTGGAGATGGGAAGGCAGCAATGAAGTGTCCAGTTAGCCAAGAGCATGGAATGACTGCTGGGGATGCTGGGGATGGGGGTATGTGCAAGCTCTATGCAGGCTTGGACACAGAAATAAATCTAAATATGGCACGCGTGATTGCCGTCAAGAGGCAATGAGAGAAACTCAAGGACATAAAAGGTACATACCAAGGGGAAGGAGGGAGAAGGCAAAGGGAATAAAGAAATCTGTCTGTCGTAGTGAGGCAGGAGCTATACTATGATTTTTTTTTTAAGACATGGGGTACAATTCAGCAGTAGGCATACAAGTGGTCATCATACAGGTAAAGTTTGGGCCTTGCTTTGGTCCCCACATCACTTGGTTTGAGATCAGGCACCCTTACTGATGTTATGTGCTAAGGGAACATACCTCAAAATAGTAAGACCCATCTATGATAAACCCACAGCCAGCATATTGCTAAACAACCAGAAACTGGAAGCATTTCCCCTGAAATCCAGAACCAGACAAGACTGCCACTCTCACCCCTCCTGTTTGACACTCTGTTGGAAATCCTAGTCAGGGCAATCAGTCAAGAGGAGGAAATCAGGGGTATCCAAGTAGGAAAAGAGGAAGTCAAGTTATCCCTCTGTGCTGATGATATAATCCTATACCTCGAAAACCCAAGAGAATCTGTCAGAAACTTCCTTGCATTGATAAGGGATTTTGGCAAAGTCTCAGAGTACAAAATAAACATGCAAAAGACAGTTGCATTCTCATACACCAACAGGCGGAGAACCAAATAAAAAGCATAATCCCATTCACAATGGCCACAAAAAAGGAAATGCCTCAGTATCCTCCTAACCAGAGAAGTGAAAGATCTTTACAATGAAAACTACGAAACACTGCTCAAAGAAGTCAAAACTGACACAAACAAATGGAAAATATTCCATGCTCATGAACTGGAAGAATCGACATACTATAATATTTAACCAGGAAGACACAAAATTTCAGCAACTTAGTATTTCATAACCTTTTTCCTCAGCATTAGAAGAAATGTCGAAGGTTCAGAACTCTGTAGTCCATTATCTTCCATTTTGTTTTATTTTACTTCTAAATTTGGACATTCGTGTAAAAACATTTTATTGAGAAGTCACTATGCTCCTACTAATAAGGACCTAACTGACATTTAGAGGTAGAGTTACCTATTAATCCTAGTTATATCTTGAAGGTGTGGTTTTAAATGATGACTCTCTAAAAATAAATGTTATTTGTGTATCTGAGGTTTACAGCATGCTGTTATGTGATGCATATGGATAGTGAATTAGGGGAGCAAATTAGCCATCTGTTATCCCACACAGCCACATTTCTGTGTGACAAGAGCAGTTAAAAGCTACTTATTTGATGAGTATTCCCATATGATACACTTGTGTGAAATGTCATCCTCAAGTCATGTATTAGACCTCTAGACTTGCTCAGTCTAGCTGCCTGCTACTTCACTGGCATGATCCATTTCTGAGATGTCCTTGTTTCTTGACTTTTTATATAGTAAGCCTATATCATTTCACATTCAAAAGGCTGGGCATGGTGGCTCACGTCTATAATCCCAGCACTTGGGGTGGTCGAGGCAGGAAGATTGTTGGGTCCAGAAGTTTGACACCAGCCTGGGCAACGTAGCGAGTCCTTGTCTCTATAAAAAATAAAACAATAAAACAATAGCCAGGCATAGCGGTGCATGCCTGCAGTTCCAGCAACTCCAGAGGCTGAGGAAGGAGGGTTGTCTGAGTCTGGGAGGTCAAGGCCGTGGTGAACCGTGAGGGTGTCCAGCCTAGGTGACAGAGTGAGATCCCAACTCAAAACAAATTTAAAAAGCATCACGAAGCTTTGCCAGACTTTCACAGGGTTAAACACATCTGAGGGTGTGGTCCAGGCGACTTCGTGTCTAAGCTCCAAGCAGAGAGGGCCCAAGAAGACACGCAGGGAGCGTTCTCAGATGTTGTTTCTCTTCCCCCTACTGACCATCTGGGAGGCTGCTGGAATACAGTGCCGTGTCCAAGGCACCGGCTGTCACACGCACACCGCATGGGGCTTGCGCCTCCATCTCCAGGAAAACAGCACGCGCTGACCAGACCACATTGCGGAGGCGAGGAACAGACTCTGCACAGGGGAACACAGCCAGCCGGTGTCGGTGGGGTAGACACGACCCCTTGACTCATGGAGGGGACAAGGCGGACCCCAACGGGACCTATTCTTGGAAACTTCATGTATTTTCATTTTCAGGTGTCTATTTATTTACTGAGTCAGCATCTCACTCTGCTTCCTAGGCTGAAGTGCAGTGGCTCACTGCAGCCTGAACCTCCTGGGCTCAGACAATCCTTCCTCCTAAGCCTCCTGGGTAGCTGGGACTACAGGCACAAATCACCACTTCCAGCTAATTTTTAAATATTTTTGTAGAGATGAGGTCTATTTTGCCTGGTCTTGAGTTCCTGAGCTCCAGCAATCCTCCAGCCTTGACCTCCCAAAGTGCTGGGATTACAGGTGTGAGCCATCGCACCCGGCCTGAAGCTTTATTTATTAACCTCCATTCCTACCATTAAAATTACTTTCCTACCTAGGTATATTGGCACAAATTACTTATAAAATTCTGGGAGAATTCCTCTGGAAACTGACACATTGTAACCCATTGGGAGGGAGCTCTGGAATGAAGACAGTTTAAGGTATTGTTAATGTTACTTGAACATGTTTATGTAAAGTTTGGTAAGTGAACGTGAGTCCAAACACAACATGTATAGCATGCCCTTATTGTCTGCACTCATATCTGTCTATCTGCACAGAAAGTTCCAGAAGAATAAAGATGTTAACCCTGGAAAGAGTTCAAAAGATAAGACTTTTTCTATTTGTATTTTTTTGGTTATTCTTTGAATATTCTATGCTATGTATTAGATTTCTTTTCTGGCTGTACATATATTTTATTTATGTGGGATACGATGTGAAAAATGAAAGCCAAGTCCAGCTCAACACTTTGGGGGAGGATTTCTTGAGCCCAGGAGCTGGGGACAAGCCTGGGAAGCGTAGTGAGACCCCATCTCTACAACTAAAAAAATTTATAAAAATAGCCATGTGTGGTGGGTGGCACATGCCTGTAGTCCTAGCTACTCAGGAGACTGAGGTGGAAGGATCGCCTGAGCCCAGGAGGTCGAGGCTGTGGTGAGCCATGATCATGCCACTGCACTCCAGCCAGGGTAACAGAATGAGACCCTGATTTAAAAGAAAAAATAGTTAACCATTATAACTGTCTGAAAAATCAGACCTGAGGGATAGTAGTAAACCTGAATCCATGTTTGTGTAGAGATGGCAGCCACTTTACGTATTTTCTAGACCTGCCTGGCTGGTCCCTGTAAGTCTTTTCAGACGAATGCAGAATACACTACAGATGGAAAAGATATGACAAGAAAGCCTGGAACTTGAATTCTTTATGGCCAGGCACAGGGGCTCAAGTCTGTAGTCCCAGCACTTTGAGAACATACAGTATTCAGTTTTTTGTTTCTGTGATAGATCGCTAAGAATGATGATCTCCTGAGGCAGGAAGATCACTTGACACCAGGAGTTTGAAACCAGCACGGGCAACATAGTGAGACCCCAGCCCTACAAAAAAAAGTTTAAAAATTAGCTCTGCAGGGTGGCATGCACCTGTAGTCCCAGCTACTCGGGAGGCTGAGGTGGGATGAGTGCCTGAGCCCAGGAGTTCGAGGCTGTAGTGGGCCATGATCACACCACTCAGCTCCAACCTGGGCAACAGAACAAGATCTTGCCTAAAAATAAAGAAAATTGAAAAATAAAACCAACAAGCTAAAAAAGTAAGGTCATTTGCATTTAACTTAGAGTCTTAGCTCTGCAGTGGACTCTGTGGCAGTCCAAACCACACATCCTCTTGTTCAAACTGATTATTAAAACTCTAGAATTCCTTGTCACTGAGATCATCTAGATACCACAATAAGTCAAAGTCTGCAGAATCCGATTCTGCCATCTTTCTTCTCCCACGAGGTCAGACTTCAGAGAAAGGGGAACTCCAGGGATAAGAAGTCTAAAAAACAGATGCACAATAATAATCAAGCAACACAGTAGTACCAGCTCATCCCAAGTTGGCATTGTGGAAAATTTCTGTGCTCTGATATGAGCTCCTTTTTGACAAGTCATCTATAACATGCTTGAACTTTTTCTTGCTGGGTCAAGGGCTTTGTCAGTTGCTCCTGATAGACATCTAGTTTGAAATAAATGTGGAACATCCATTATGTTAAAAGGCAGTATCCTTGTTGTCCAAATCACATCCCAATGAGTGAATAGCATTTAGGCTTTGATATGTGGGTGTAACTTAAAAACGTTTGGAGGAAAGTGTTTCTTTTGTAACTGAGTGTCACCCCCATACAGCTCAGAAATCTACACTCATAGTCTCTTGCAAGATATGCTGCTGTGTATGAGATTGCCCTGTGTGGGCATAATCTGTGCAGTGTGTGGTTGTATTCTGGTTTATTATATTATAAAGATGTGTGATACAAGTCAAAATTAGGTATGTAAGTAGTCTACGTGCAGGTGAAGTTTGGGCCTCCCACTGGCCCTCACTTGCCCTGATTTATGGCCAGGTACCCTCTGTGATTTTATGTGCCCCCCTTTTCCTCCCCTGGCAGCGTCCTATGGCTGCCAATCCCACCCTTGTGCTATTGTGATTAATGTTCAGGTCCCACGGATGAGTGAGAACATACAGTATTCAGTTTTTTGTTTCTGTGATAGATCGCTAAGAATGATGATCTCCAATTCCATCCAATTTGCTGCAAAGTCCATGGTTTTTCCTTCCTTATGCCTGTGTAATACTCCATCGTGTATGTGTACCACATTTTCTTTATCTTGTCAACTTTTGATGAGCATCAGAGTTGGTGTCATGTTTTTGTTACTGTGAATAGGGAGACAATAAACATGGGATTGCAGGTGTCTTTTTTTTTTTTTTTTTAACAACGTCTACCTTCCTTGGGGATACATCATTATGCCTAGACTCCTATGAGGATTCCCAATGAAGAGACAACTGTTTCCATCATGACAAGATGCTGTGTTTGTGGTCTTGCAGTCTCTGGAAAATCTAAGTGTTAGGACATGCTCTGTCATGTCCTATTGCTATACAGATGAGCTGAAGATGGTCCCTAGGTCAATTTTTCACTGCACACTGAAATCTGTTAGCTCAGAAAGCCCACTGGCTCTTAACTAAAGTCAGTGCACATCCAATTGTTTTAAACAAGACCGACATGAGCAGATTTTTAGCTTTGTACAGCCTGCCTGACTCAATATGTCACACAACTGCTTCCAACATTTGCCAGCAATAGATACGTCCTAAGTCAAAAATACTCTAAGCTGCTACCGCCCTTTGGAGCACCATGACCCAGAGATCTTTCTTCCCACTCAGCTGATAAAGAGACATCATTTACACACATAAGTCATCTCTCCAATTCTCCCACTCCCCAAGAAATCCCTCATCTTCTTCCTTTTCTGAATAGGGACCCACGCACTGTAGCCCCAGGACAGACTCCTCCCATGTGGGACATCCCCCCCATGCAAACCTGTCCAAGTCCTACCCATAAAAACATGCACATGACACTGCCACCTCTTGTTCAGGCCCCAAAGTCCCCGAACTCCTACACCTGTGAGTTTCAACATCCATCTTGATCTGGATAACTTGATGCTCAGTCACATGGAGTTGGCATTGCAAAACAGTGTCTCAACAAGGATTCATTCCAGAACCTTTCCCCAATGTCACTAAGGAACTCAGATTTTATGACAAGGATGGAGAGGGAGATCAGATGAGATGTGGATAGATGGGTGTTGGCTGGCTTCTCTGTGGCTTTGTGGTAAATGCTTTGATACATATGATACACATAAAAAGGGACACAGAGCTCCTCTGAGGGGTAAATGAGAGCTAGAGAGGGGCAGGTGTCTACTCAAAGCTAGACAGCTCGATCTCCAACCATGAAATAAACCCAACTAGACACCCAACTGCAAGTGGATTGTTGTGCACAAAGAAGTTGACAAGGGAGCACACAAAAAAAATGAACAAATGAAAAAATTGTGGAGTTCTGATAAGATGGTGACAGAATAGGTGGAATTGTGAGATTCTCTGAACGTGAGTTCCCAAAAAGACTCTCACTTTCCTTTCTCCACTCCCCTGCCCACCACCAACTGCACCGGTCCGAGGCCCAAAGACCCTTGGCCCCACACAAGGCCGACTATTGCGGCCCCCGGCTGCTGCTGCTCCACTATAGGCAGGCCCGGCCCCAGCCGCATGGAAATCCCAGCTCCCTCCCCGGCTACATTGTCTCACCCACCACCAAGCCACCACATGCGGAGGCCCTTGGATACTGCCTTGTGGAGATCTGGGCTCCCTTGCTGGCTACACTGATCTGCCCAGCACTCAACCACCCAACACTCAGACACCACCAGCTCCCACCCTGACTGGGCTACTGGTGCTCGCTCCCAAGAGTTCTAGCTCCCCACCCTGGGTTCTGGGCCCCCACCCAGTCCTATTTCAAGCTGCCATCACCCAGGGAGTCTCTAGGCACCTGCCTCTGAGAGATACCAGCTCCATTTCTGGCTGAAGTACCCTGTGAGGGGCCCAAAGCCACTGTCATCATTCACCACCTGCCCCTTGGAGCTCCGGTCCCACTCTGGCTGAGGCACCCAGCCTGCGACCCCATGGTTGTGTAAGGGAACAGTGTATCTTAAGGAGGTGCTGATCAGAGGCTCTCAGCTCCAGAAGAGGGAACTCCCAGCCCCCTTCTCCACCCCAGGCTGCTGGTAGCACACCAGATCCAGCGTCCAGCTGTGCAGCTGATTCCTGGTGCTTCACATACCACCACAGCCCATCATAGTGGATTGCCCATGGACCCAGATGAGCAGAGAGAAAGGATCCACGAAAGAGGTGCTGCACCCACCACAGCCATTTTCCAGGCAGAGATTTGCATTGCCCCGGCCACCTGTGAGCTGTCTCCACCTTGGTTTCTAAGGTAATGTCGCTAAACAGGAGACAAAAGCCCCTCCCCTATGCTGAATCAGAGACAGGCAACTCAGCATCGCAGACCTCTCAGGCAGCAAGCTAAAGGAATAAACACGAGGTGTGAGTAAATCTATCTGCCTGCAATGAAAGCAAAGGGGAGAGGCTAGAGATCAGGAAAGATTCCAGAGCTAGTCTAATTTCTTTTTTTTTTTTTTTGAGTTGGAGTCTCACTCTGTCACCCAGACTAGAGTGCGGTGGCACGCTCCTGGCCACTGCAGTCTCGACCTGCTGGGCTCTGGCAATCCTTCCGCCTCAGCCTTCCGAGTAGCTGGAACTACAGGCATGTACTACCACGCCTGGATAATTTTTTGATTTATTGTAGAGATGAGATCTCGCCAAGTTGCCCAGGCGGGTCTCGAACCCACGGGCTCAGGCAATCCACTCACCTCAGCCTCCCAAAGCACGGAATTACATGCTGAGCGACCAAGCCCAGCAAGTCTGATTTCTTATTTTGATTTTTGATTTTATCGTGTTCACTGTTTTGCTCACTTTTGTTTGCTTTTTAATTTAGACTACTCGTTTGTGTTGGGGAAAAGCACATCAAAAGGCATGATTTTATTGGTCTGTCTTTGTGTGGTTACCAGTATGCTTTAGGGAATTTTGTTTGTGTGTCTGTTTTTCACTCTTCTCTGGCCTTGCGTCTCTTTTTCACCCGTTAGTTGGTATGTATGTCTGCTTTCCCTCACTCTTCTATCTTTCTAACTTCCTCTTGACCCCCCTTCTTCCATTACTTTCCTTTTTCGTACTCCCTTTTGTTCCAGGGACCAAACCTACACCCCGCTACATGGACAGATTGTAAGGCAGGGGGAAATAGGTTCCAGTGCACCCACACACCTGTTGGCCAACAGCGGGATCAGCAGATAGATTCTGAATCACAGCTTCTCCCTCAATTAAACCTCAAAACTGCAAAAAGTATAGCCCCCAGCCCACACTCCAGCCTCAAAAGTGAACAAAACCAGAGGACCTTCATAAGGAAGAGCAGAAGATTGAAGAAATGAAGTAAAAGCAACCCCACCTTCCATGAAAAACAGAAATAAAGAAATGGAGGGAAAGGAGAAGAGAGAGGAAATCTACACAAATGATGAAAAACCAAAAGAAGAATATGGGTCTCTCCCAGACCCCTGGGAGGGCAGACACTGACAAAACTGACTTCGGAATGCAAATAATGAAGAGTCCCCAGAATGACTGGTCTCAAACTACAAACCTAGACATTAATGGAGAGATTAAAAAGAATTGAGGAGAGACAAGAAGAAACTGGGAAGGAGTTGATAACTGAGATAACAGTAATTAAGAATACTATGAGTGAAATAAATAACAAACTGATAAGCATGGAAAGCAGAGTTAGCCAAGCAGAAGAAAGAATCTCAGAGCTTGAGGACCAAAATATAGAACTAACCCAAACTGTCAAAAACATAGCAAAGAAGCTTTAAAAGACAGAACAAAACCTTCAAGAGGTGAACGACTACTTCAAGAGAAAGAACCTAAGAGTAATTGGCCTTCCTGAAACAGAAAGAGAAACAGAGGCCACCTTGGAACAAACATTCCATGAGATTATTGAAAAAACTTCCCTCATCTCATCAGTGAAGTGAAAATTCAAACACAAGAGGTTCAGGGAAACCCTGAAAGACAACAAATAAGAAGACCAACTCCCAGACACAAAATAATTCGCCTAAACAAAGTAGGTATAAAAGAAAAAATCCTAAAGGCAACAAGAGAAAAAGGCCAGATCATTTACCATGGAAGACCAATTATAATAGCAGATTTATCTACAGAAACCCTGCAGGCTAGGAGAGCTTGGAGCCCTATCTTCAAAGTTCTAAAAGATAAACAATTTCAACCAAAAATAACCTATGCAGCCAAGCTAAGCTTTGTCAGTGAGGGAGAATTAAAATCTTTCCTAGATATCCAATCACTAAGAACTTATGCTGCCACCAGACCACCTCTACAAGAAACACTTAAGAAAGTATGAAACACAGAAGAAATGAAAAAAAGAACAACAACATTCTTCACAAGAGCACAGGAAAAAGAGCAAAACACACACAATCCAACCCCAAAACCAAAAGAAAGACAACAAACAAAGAGGAACAACATCAACTACTCTGTAAGAACTTTATGATAGGGACCAACTATCACATTTCAATAATTAGCCTGAATGTGAATGGACTAAATGCACCACTGAAAAGATATAGAATGGCAAAATGGATGAAATATCATCAGGCAACAATCTATTGCCTTCAAGAGACCCATTTCACTAAAAAGGACATGCACAGTCTCAAAGTGAGAGGATGGAAAACAAATTTTCAGGCAAATGGAACACAAAAGAAAGGAGGAGTTGCAATACTAATCTCAGACAAAATACCATTTAAGCTATCAAAAGTTTAAAAAGACACAAAAGGCCACTGCATAATGATAAAAGATTCACTCCATCAATAAGAAATATCTATCCTAAACATATATGCACCCAACATAGGAGCACCAACTTTCATAAAGCGGCTTCTAGGAAAACTCAAGAAAGATATTGACTCTAATACCAGCATAGCTGGGGAATTTAATACCCCACTCACAACCCTTGACAGATCATCAGGACAAAAAAAATCAACAACGAGATCCAGAACATCAATGTGACTCTTGACCAAATGGACTTAATTGATACCTATGGAACACTCCACCCAACGACCACAGAATATACGTTCTACTCATCACCGCATGGAATGTACTCTAAGATCAACCACATTCTTGGCCATAAATCAAGCATAAAAAAATTTCCAAAGATCAAAATTTTGTCATGCACCTTCTCAGACCACAGTGGAATAAAAATAAACATCAGCACCAACAAGGTTCCCCCAAAACTCACAAAGACATAGACACTCAATAGCACAATGTTAAATAACTCCTGGGTCAACAATGAAATCAAAACAGATTAAAAGATAACTGGAAATAAATGAAAATGAAGAGATGTCTTACCAAAATCTCTGGGACGCTGTGAAAGCAGTAGTAAGAGGGGAATTCATATCTCTACAAACCCACATGAAGAAAATGGAAGGATAACAAATTAACAGCCTAACAAGTCACCTCAGGAAGCTGGAAAAGCAAGACCACCAAAACCCTAACTTCAGCAGAAGAATCCAGATCACCAAAATAAAAGCCCAAATCTGGGACATAGAAGACAAAAAGATAATATAAAAAAATTAATGAAACAAAAAGCTGGTTCTTTGAACGGATACACAAAATCAATGGTCCCTTAGCTAGACTGACCAGGAAAAAGAGAGAAAAAGCCCAAATAAATACGATCAGAAACACAAAAGATGAAGTCACATCTGACCCTGAAGAAATACAAAAGATCATTAGAGACTACTATGTACATTTGTATGGAAACAAACTGGAAAATCTTAAGGAAATGGAAGAATTTCTGATATCATACAACCTGCCTAGGTTGAAACAAGAAGAAATCAAGATGCTAAATAGACCAATAGCAATCAAGGAAATTGCCTATGTACTAAGAAAACTACCTACATAAAAAAGCCTTGGACCAGATGGCTTTCCAGCAGAATTCTATAAGATGTTTAAGGAGGAGTTGATACCAATCATACTGAAAGTATTCCAGGCAATTGAGAAAGATGGAACCCTCCCCAGATCATTTTATGAAGCTAACATCACATTGATACTCAAACCAGGTAAAGACCCAACAAAGAAAGAGGACTACAGGCCAATATCCTTGATGAACATAGGTGCCAAAACTCTCAACAAGATCCTAGCAAACCGGATTCAACAACACATCTCAAAAATTATCCATTATGACCAAGTAGGCTTTATCCCTGGGACGCAATGCTGGTTCAACATTCGCAAGACAATAAATGTAATTAAATACATCAACAGACGTCAGAACAAAAACCACATGATTATATCATTAGATGCAGAAAAAGCTTTTGATAAAATCCAGCACCCTTCCTGATAAAAACCCTTGAATACCTAGGCATACATAGAACATACCTCAAAATAAAAAAAAAAAGCCATCTACGAGAAATCCACAGCTAGCATACTCCTAGAGAGACAAAAATTGGAAACATTTCCCCTGAAAACAGGAACAAGACAAGGATGCTCACTCTCTCCCCTCCTGTTCAATATAGTATTGGAAGTCCTAGCTAGAGCAATTAGAAAAGAGAAGGCGATCAGGCATATCCAAATAGGAAAAGATGAAGTAAAGTTATCCTTCTTTGCCGACGACTTCATTGTGTACCTTGAAAACTCAAGAGAATCTGTCAAAAACCTCCTTGCACTGATAAAGGACTTTGGCAAAGTCTCAGGGTATAAAATAAATGTGGAAAAGACAATCATATTTCTTTATAGCAATAATAAACAAACAGAAACCCAAATAAGAAGCACAATTCCATTCACAATAGCCACAAAAAATGAAATACCTTGGCATCTTCCTAACCAGAAATGTGAAAGACCTTTACAATGAAAACTACAAAACACAACTCAAAGAAACCAAAGATGACACAAACAAGTAGAAAAATATCCCATGTTCATGGAATGGAAGAATCAACATTGTGAAGATGTCCATTCTACCTAAGACAATCTACAGATTTAATGTAATACCCATCAAATTACCAGCAACATTCTTCTCAGACCTAGAAAACACAATATAGGAATTCATAGGGAAACACAAATGACCAAGAATAGACAGAACAATCCTCAGCAAAAAAAAAAAAAGTAGGAGGTTTCAAACTACCAGACTTCAGACTTTACTATAAAGCTACAATAAACAAAACAACATGGTATTGGTACAGGAACAGGCATACATATAGACCAATGGAATAGAATTGAGATTCCAGAAGCAAAACCACAATTTCTCAACCAACTCATCTTCGAGAAAGCCCCCACCACCTACCACTAAGAAGAGGAGAACCAATTCAGTAAATGGTGCTGGGAAAACTGGCTGACCACATGCAGAAGATTCAAACAAGACCCCTATCTATTCCCATACCCCCAAAATTAACTCTAAATGGATCAGAGACCTAAATGTAAAACCTCAAACCATAAGAACCTTAGAAAATGCAGTACATACCCTTACAGAAATTGGAATTGGCATCCAATTCCTGAACAAAACTCAAAACGCATGGGCCATAGAAGATAAGATAGACAAGTGGGACCTCATTAAACTGACAAGCTTCTGCAAGGTCAAAGAAACCATCACGTGTGCAGGGAGACAGCCCACAGACTGGGAAAAAGTATTTGCCAACTCCAGGTCTGACAAAGGCATAACATCTTGAATCTACAAGGAACTCAAATGTGCTGAAAAGAAAAAGAAACAAACAACCCCATTACAAAGTGTAGAAAAGATATGAACAGACACTTCTCAAAGGAAGACATTTGAGCGGCCATTAGATACACGAAGAAATGTTCAATCTCACTAATCCTCAAGGAGATGCAAATGAAAACTACACTGAGATACCACCTAAACCTAGTCAGAATGGCAATTATCAATTACTCAAAAAATAACAGCTGCTGGAGAGGGTGTGGTGAAAAGGCAGCACTTCTACACTGTTGGTGGGAGTGTAAACTAGCGGAACCTCTGTGGAAAGCAGTGTGGTGATTCCTAAAATCTCTAAATATCGACCTCCCATATGACCCTGCAATCTCCCTACTGGGAATATACCCTGAAGAACTCAAATCACTCTATCAAAAAGATACCTGCACACATATGTTTATCACAATTTTTCACAATAGCAAGAACCTGGAACCAACCATGCTGTCCATCAAAAGAGGACTGGATTTTAAAAATGTGGTACATATACACAATGGAATACTATGCAGGCATAAAAAAAGAACAAAACCATGAATTTTGCAGCAACCTGGATGGGACACAGAAAAAAAGATCTGAGTATTACATGTTCTCACTCATATAGTGGACCTTGAATATCTATTGTAATACTATAACAGAAGGATTGACAGTGGTGGGAAACTATGGGGGGATAGGGAGGTGAAGGGAGGTGGGATTAATGGTAGTCAGTATTGGTCTGGGGAGGGGGAGACACCCCTTATCAACAAGGGTGCCTGAACGATGCATATTTGTATACGTAACCCTTAACTATACCCCACAATTTCAAAATAAAAAATATGATTAAAAAAATAAAAATAAATAAAAATAAAAATAAAAATAAAATAAGCAGAAGTCCTAAGTAGGCGTATCTCAAAATAAGTAATAGGAATGGCCAATAGGTTTTTTTTTAAGTTCAGTATCACTAGTCATCAGAATAAAGATGAAATATCACCTCACTTCTGTTAGAATGGCTATAATCAGAAAGAAAACACATGTTGGCAAGAATATGGAGAAAAGGGAATGTGTACACAATGTTGGTAGGAATACAAATTAGCATATAGTATGGAGGTCCCTCAAAAAAAGAAAACAAAAATAGAACTGTTGTATGATCCACTAATCCCACTGCTAGGTATATATATCCAAAGAAATGAAAATAATAAGTTGAAGAGATATCTGTACTCCCATGTTTATGGTAGCACTATTCATAGCCAAGATATGGACTCAAACTGTCTATCAACAGATGAATGGATAAGGAAAATGTATATATGCACAATTAAATACTCTTCAGCCATAAAAAAAATTGTTTGCTTATTCTTACATGTTTGAACTTCAGTCACCTTCAAAGTACTCTATGTTTGATGCAATACACCTATTAAGGCACTTTTTACACTGCCCAAAACTGTGTTTGAACTCATCCATTTTGATGCCTTTTAGTGTTTCTGCTATCTTTTGTTTGACCTCTTCCACTTCAGCAAAATGTTTCCCTCTGAGGACTTTCTTCATCCAGGGAAACAAAAAAGAAGTCATTCAGGGCAAGATCAAGTGAATAGGGAGGGAGGGACACAGGGTCATGCTGATTTTGGTCAAAAACTTCTGCCCACTCAGGGCAGTGTCAACAGATATGCTTGTAAACCACCCCCCATGAAATGGGCAAACATGTTGAAACACTCTCAAAAAATTAACTGAAGTCAAATGCAGATTCTCACACCAATGCTAGGTGGTAGGCAGGTGCCAGTGGGTTCCTTGAACTCTTATACTAGAGGGACCCACCCTCCAGAAGATCATTCCAGGGTTTGGGGGTCCTCCATCACACACCAAATGCTATGTGGAGAGACACTGGTATCTCAGACACATTTGACACAGATGCCCACCTGAAGGGCAGAAGTGGGCAAGGAGCTAGCAGACCCCACACTCGAGGTGCACCATGTTGATAGAGAGGACAGAGCTGCTGTTCAGCTCTGACTCCACCAAGGCTATGATCTACATGGCAAAGTCCTCACAAGCCCCCAGCAAGGGGCAGAAATGGACCGACTGCTGTGCCCTATGGTGCCTATACTTTACAGCAGTTCTACATGAAGCCTAGCACCCAAAAGGGTAGAAAACAACACCACCACCATCTGTTTCAAAACACCTTCATCACTCTTAAAGAAAACCCTGTCACCATTAGGCAGTCACTCCTCATGTTCCTCTCCTCCCCAAATGAAATCTATTTGAGTCCACATGCAGGCTTTCATCGGAAGGGGGTATGCTCTGGATAAGACTGAGAGTTGCAACACCTCCTATGGAGCAGATTGAAGGAGAAAATTGGGGTGGTCTTAATAGATGCAGAAAGGGAAAGATGGAAGACTCAACATCTATGCCTGCTCTTAGATGGTGCTTTCTAAATTAGAAAAGAACCCCATGAAGGAGTCCAAAAAATAAAGAAAACAAACATATATACATATCTTACAGAGATTGCATTTTCCTTTAAGGAATCAATCCCTTGGAACTCAGCAGAGCACTTCAAAAAGCAGGAACACTGTCCCTGATCATTTATAATATTTTCTTCCTGCTTTTTGCTGCAGCATGGATGAAGCTAGAGGTCACTGTGTTCAGTAGAACATGCCAGGCACAGAAAAACACATGTCACGTGTTCTCACTCATGTGTGGAAGCTAAGAAATGTTGATCCCATAAAGGTAGAGTAGAATGATAGTTCTCAGAGGAAGGGAAGGGTGTGGGTGAGGGGATGCATGGGTGGGTGGTCAATGGGTACAAGCAACACACTGAGGTAGAAGGAACATATTCTTATAGTGGACAGTTGGGTAGAGTGACACCAGAAAAAAAATATTCCATTCTACATCTCCAAATAGCTAGCAGAGAAGATGTGAAACATTCCCAGCACAAAGAAATGACAAATCCTGAGGTGCTGGATGCCCTAAGTACCCTGATTTGATTATTGCACATTCTAGGCATGCAGCAAAATGTCGCATGTACCCCATAAATATGTAAAAACATCATGCAACAAAATCTTAAAAAAAACAAATAAAATATCCCCTTATTCTCTAACATGCCACACATCACCTGGAAGAGAGGTGTCTGTGATGAGGCCACAGTGATGTGTTAGCTAGATTTAACCTTTGTACAATGTATGCATGTAGATGCTTCAAAATATCATGTGCTACACAATGAATGCATACAATTTTATCTGTCAATTTAAGATACACTTTTAATAAGTAAAACAGGTTGAAAAGTAAGAAAATAGGAGAACAGAGATGATGACGTAAATAAAAAAGGTTTATTTACTTTAAAAAAGGTTTTAAAGTCCAAGACAGCGAATTGGCAAGAAAGGAAACTCACCAACCCCGGCCCCAGGTTTCTGTGGCCAGCTTCCCAAGCATCCAAGTCAAGAAGTGGAAAGAAAAAAACAGCTATGCCCTCCCAGTGATGAGTTAGTCCATCTCTTATCATTGGCTCATGTAAGTCCTTGATGACTTTCACAAGGGAAGGGAGATACTGCTACACCTGGGCACTTCCTCCCCAAATGGGCTGCCTCCACCATCTTTCCCCACCCAGGCCTCTGTAGGGCCTGCTGATTAAAGAGGGTCCAGACCCCACTTACGACAGGTGGAGCTTGTGGGCATTTAACCGAGAATCTTCAAAACAATTAGCCTGAGCCAGTGGAAAACGGCACTTCACCAGTCATCTCAGTTTCAGATAACCAACTGTACCATCAGCTCCAGTGGGGAACTCTGTGTAACCTTCATCTCACTTGGCAAGGATCCTTTCTAATTGGAGGGTGCTGTAAGTACTTGCGGAATGAGTTCAGCCATAAGAATGTTTAACTGGAGACAGAACTGGCAGGGGCAACTGCTAGAGCCTTAACTGCAGGGTTGTGGGCTTGGCTGCATATTGGAACCACCGAGGGACCTTTAAGGATGACTGATGACTCCATTACGGTGTGGGCTTTCATCAGGAGTGGCTGTGCTCTGGGTAAGACTGAGGGTTGTAACTCTGCACATGGAGCAGATTGAAGAAGAAAAGTGGGGTGGTCCTAATAGGTGCAGAAAGGGAAAGATGGAAGACTCAATATATATCCTGCTCTTTGATCGATCTTTGTAAATTACAAAAGAAAGGAATTTCCTTAACCCCATGAAGGGTTCCAAAAAAAGCAACCCCAACCTCATGATGAATGGGAAAATGATGAAAGGATGTTCTTTTAATAAGATACAAAACAAACAAGCCCTCTGTCGGCCCTCTCATTTCAACATGGTGTGGAACATAGCACCGATTCAGTGGGACATGAAAGAGGCATTTGAAAGAGAGAAGAAAATTATCATTATTTGAGATTATTTGATATGTAAACTCCCTCCCCCACCATATCTATAAAGAAAATGTTAAGATTAAAAGTAGCTTTGGTAAATATGACATCAACTTAAAGATTCAATTGTATTTCTGTAAATGATATTAATTAGAATTTGAAATTTGAAGGAATGCCACGTGCTGTACAAGAAAGATGTAAAATAACTAGAAATAAGCTGGGCTCGGTGGCTCAGCCTGTAATCCCACGCCTTTGGGAGGCTGAGGTGAGTGGATTGCCTGAAACTGCGAGTTCAAGACCCACCTGGGCAGCGACACCTCATCTCTACAATAAATCAAAAAATCAGCCGGGCGTGATAGTGCATGCCTGTAATTCCGGCTACTTGGAAGGCTGAGGCAGAAGGATCGCCGGAGCCCAGCAGGTTGAGGCTGCAGTGGCCGGGAGTGGCCACTGCACTCCAGTCTGGGCGACAGAGACTCCAACTCAAAAAATAATAATAATAACTAGAAATACTTCTAATAAGAGACTGTAAGCCTTACTGAATATAATATAAAACAGCTTAAAAATGAAGAATTAACAGCTTAAAAATGAAGAATGAAGTTTTTGTAGAGGAATAACCATTATTATAAGGATGCTAATACTGACCCAGATAGATCTCTATATTCGGCAAAATGCCCATAAGACCCTAATAGAAATGGTTATGTCAACATATCCTAAAACATATGAGGAAAACAGGGAACTTGAAGAAGCCAGACTAAGCCTGAAACACAGCAGGTATGTGTGGGAAAGTGGGAAGTGGGAATGCTGATTAAGTGGAACTCCCCCCCACCCTGTTAAGACTTGCATTAAAACTAGAGTGACTAAGACTTGTGGGTTTCAGGATGGACAAAGGAACCAATGGGACCAAACACAGAGCTCAGAAACAAACATAGAAAGAGAGGAAATGTCAGTTCATGACAAGTTGCTGGGCAATGGGGCATGTGAACTGTTCACGAAATACAGTTGCCACTATTTTTATTTAAATTGAGAAAAAATTAGATTTCTTATCCCTCTCTTAGAGAAAAACAACTGCAAGCAGCTTAATACTTCTGCATGAAAAGCAAAATGCTATTACATTTCTAAAGACAATCTAAGAGATCTTGATGACTTGGAGTAGGGAGTGAGTTTTTTAAACAAGACCCCAAATTTGCAAAATATAAATCTTGATCGATTTGATCTTATCAAAAATAACTGTTCAGTGAATGCCCACTATATAAAGTAACTAAAATATAAAGCAAAGACTGAGAGAAGATACAGGTGTCATGCAAAATGAAACAAGCCACTGTTTCAGAAGACATACAGCACTTGTGTAGGCAAATAAAACCAGAAAAAATAACCAAGAGAAATACAAGCAAAACAAGGGAAAGGAATTTCATACAAGAGGCAACAAGTGGCTTGTAAGCATGAGAAAAATGCTCAACTCTATTAATAAGCATGGGAAGGCAAATAGAAGCAATAATAAAATACATTTCCAACCGTTATTTGATGTTTTAAAATGTGGACATCAGAAGTTGGCAGTGCTGTGCAGCCATGGCAACATTCACCTATGCCAGATGCTAACAAAATTTGGTGAAACTACTTGTGACAAGGCAAAGGAAGGAAGCTGTGCCTTCATGACCCCATGGTTCCACTCAGAATCCAAGAGTCTTGTGAACAAGGGGATAGGAACAGGAGTGTTCAAAACAGCATCCATACTACCAAACATGGTGAAATGCCCAACGACCTACCACGAGAGAATGGACAATTGTGGCCTCCTCACATTTAAATCCTGTAAGGCAATAAATATAAATGCACTTTAGCTAAAAAAAAAATCTGATGAATCTCAAAAACAAGGATAGGTGAAAGGATTAGGTAACAGAATTATACACTGTGATTCAAAATGGGGGGGGAGAAGTAAACATATCTCCTAGAGGAACATGTCAGTAGGGAAAATGAATAGAAATTCGGGGAAATAACATGTAGTTCCTAACATGAAATTTACTTCAGTGACAACCACTGAGGGGGAACAGCCTTGCAACTGGGGCCACACAGAGTATGCGAAGGTCCTCCTTTTTCTCCTTCTCAGTTTGGTCCTGGACTGGATGCATTTGTGTTGGGACTATAGCTGCTTCTTGATATTTTTTTCATTATTTTGTTTACACTTCTCTATGTGTATACTTCAAACCATCATCATAGAAACACAACTCAGGATTCTTGTAAAGAGAAAGCAAGATTGTCATAATAAAAAGGATAGCTCCTGACACATTGAAGTTTTCAACGAATATCAGATATATATATATCTCATGGCATATTATTCAGCCTGAAAAAGGAATGAAATAATGTTTTCTGCAGCAACTTGGATGGCTTTGGAGAACATCATCCTAAGTAAACGTAGGAATAGAAAACCAAACACCGCACATTCTCACAGATAAGTGGGAGCTAGACCAAGGATTCGCAAAGACACAGAGAATGGCAACATGGACATTGGAGACCCAGGGGGGAGGGGGAGAAGGGGCGAGGGGGTGAAAGACGACCCACGGGGAACAATGTGCACAGGGGGGTCGGTGGGTCCAGTTAAGGACCAGACGTCTTTGCCCCTATACGATGCAACTGTGTAATCAAAAACTAGTTGTACACTGTGAAGACGCTGAGATTTTAAAGCAAACAAAGCACTAATAGATGGTGCAAGTTGAATCAAAGATGCCAGAAAAGTGGTAACACTTTTCAGGTAAAAGCACCTTGTCACCTATAAAATAATAACCCAAAGTCTAACCTATGAGCAGATTCGAGTTAGAGCCCTGAAACTTATCTATTGCCAGTTTTAATTGGATGAATGAATGATCCTATAAAAAAATGTAAGGGTCATGCACACACAGGGAGTTAAAGCGGAGGGAAACCCATGCTCAAGGATGAAGTATTGGCCTCAGGTCCAAAACACTCAGCACCTGTCCCGCATACTCATCACAGCAGGATCCAATATTCCCTGGGTTCCTCTCACACGCTGGGCACAGTGACAGCAGAAAGATGCTCGTAGCCTCCCACATTCTTCAAGGCTCTTAGGATGTGGGAAAGAATCAAGCATTTAGACAACAGAGTCACCCCCACTCCCCACACAAACCGTCTTGGAGAGACTGAGGAGATTCTCTGCAGCCAGAAGCCCTGGAACTCCTAAGTCAGACTCTCAGTATAAAATATTTCTACAGGACACTGGGGCCACAGGCTGGACCCAAACCCAAGGGAGGGAGATTTATTTCATCTGTTCCCTGGGCCTGCTCAGGAAGGCCCTCCTGAGCCCATGGGAGGGGAGTGGTGGTCAGCGGCCAATAAAGCAGCACCAAAGACCTTTTCCTCCCAGCTCCAGCTGCCACTCATCAAGGACCCCCGGGAAGGCCTGGGCAGTGGGCAAGTGACTGCACAGCTGTACTTCCCTCTTCTCCAGTTTATTTCCTTGGTTGCTTTCCGTTTTACTTGTCTCCCTCAGCCTGCCCCCTCTCTGGACGCCTCTCCTCCCAGCCAGGATGCTCCACTCTGGTTACCTGGCTTTTCCCTGCTCTCAAGTTAGTAACGGGGTGACCTGCAGGTGCTTAGAGGTTTCCTATCAGTGGGTCCTGAAACCCGTGAGAAGATTGGGGGGATGGGAGGGGAGATGGAGAGTTGAGGGGTAGGGGGTGGTGAGGAGGTGAGGGATGGGGAGGTGGGGAGGTGGGGAGGTGTGAGGGGGGGGAGGTGGGGATGGAAGTGGATCAGAAACACAAGGAGAGAAAATAACCCACTAAGGACACATCAGGATGGGAGTCCTTGGCGCTTAGAGGGTAGTGTGTTCTTGTTAGAGTCTCAGAATCTCCTGGGGTGGATATTTAGCAACATAAAATGGAAACCCGAGAACACAGCTGTCCATGGATGGAGTAAGGAAATAACGTCCCACAGACAGGGATGTCTAAGCCCCTTTGACACTGTGAGTTTGAGCTCTCACCTGAGGCAGAATGATATTGACGGTGTAATTCTTGGATGTGATGCATCAAAAATTCACACATTGTTTCCTTTGATTTTTTTTTTTACATTTTATTTCAATTTCTATTTTATTTTTACTTTATTTTATTACAAAGATGTGGGGTCAGGGACTAGGTATCTAAGCAATGTATGTGCAGGTGAAGTTTGGGCAGAGGACAAGACCAGCCTTTACCTTTGATTTTTCGTGTACTCATACTCATTGTATATATTTATGAGATAGAGCAATATTTTAATATGTGTATACAAGGTGTCATGATCAAAACAGGGTAATTAGCATAACCATCTCTCAAACATTTACCATTTCTTTGTGGTGGGAAAAGCCAAAATCCTCCTTTCTAGCTGTTTGAAAATATACAATAAATTATAGTTAAACTGTTTGCTCCCCAGTGCTGCAGAACTCCTTCCTCCTATCTAGTTGTAATTCTTAATCCCTAAAGCAACCTCTCCTCATCATTCCCTCCTCCCAATTCACATACTTTATAGCACTTATTTTGACTGTGATATAAATGTTTATAGAGGTAATATCTTTTCACATCAATGAAAGTTGATCTTTACTATTTCTTATGTGTTGAACCATTCCCCAACCTTAAAAAAAAAACAAACAAACCAAATGCCTAGTACCTCAGAAGGTGACACAGTCAGGTGATTGTAGATATAATTAGTCAAGATGAGGTCATCCTGGATGGAGTAGGGGGCCCTTGTAAGAAAATTACCACCGTGAACACAGAGATAGAGTGACATGTGGCAATAAAGCCAGAGATGGGATCTATGCTGCCAGCCAAGGGATGGCAAGGATTGCTGGCAATTCCCAGAGACTGGGAAGAGATGAAGGAGGAATCTCAGGATTTAGAAGGACCCTGGCTCTGCCAGCATTTTGATTTTATATGTCTGGTCCCTGGACTGATGAGGTGAGACATTTCTGTTGTTTTCAGCCACTTAGTCTGTGGAACTTGGTTATGGCATCCCAAGGAAACTCGGGCACTATTTTAAACTTCACACATAAAAAACAGAAGATAAAAATTGTTATTTTCTTTCTTTTTTTTGAGTTGGAGTCTCACTCCATTGTACAGGCTGGAGTGCAGTGGCACACTCGCAGCCACCCCAGCATTGAACTGCTGGGTTCAGGCGATCCTTCTGCCTCAGTCTTCCAAGTAGCCAGAATTACAGACATGCCACCATGCCCAGCTAATTTTTAGATTTATTGTAGAGATGAGGTCTTGCCAAGGTTTCAGGCTGTTCTTGAACCCCAAAATTGTTATTTTCTAAAAATGTATATGTTTGAAAAAAGTCATCAATTTGTTTGGCATAAAAATTGTAATAGTCTCTATTTTTGATGTCTGTACAATATGTAGTGATATCTCTTCTTTCATGCCTAATATTTGTTGCTCCTGCCTTGTTTTTTGTTTTGTTTTGTTTTTTCATCAGGCATGGAGGCTATCAAGTTTTTGTTTTCAAGGAATCTACTTTTGACTGAGTCTATTACAGGCATGTCCAACTCATGGCCCAGGGGCCATATGTGGTCAAGCACAGATAGCCATGCAACCCACAACATCTTTTAGCATCATGTTCTTTTCAGCATCTGTTTTCTTTGTGACGCCATGCGTAGTTCCAATTTTGAAGTTCCAAAGTGGTACTGTGCTTGAAACTAAACTTAAGTTATAGCAAGATCAAATTATAGAAAATAATTCCACACCTTTTGTTACATTGGCTAAATGCAATCCTGTGAACTGTCAAAAATATGCACCTTTGCTTTCTGTCCAAACACAGGAATTTGAAAGTAGATTTCAAGATTTCCAGTCAAATAATCCATTATTTTGCAATGTTGGCTACACCATTTTCAGTTGACATTAATGTTCTAGCTGCAAATTTTCAAATAGAATGCATAGAGTTGCAATCAGACATTCAAGTGAAAGAGAAATTTGACCATCTCTCCCGTAAGACATTATCACTGGAAAAAAACCAGGTGAAGAGTACGTAGAAGTTCTCTGTTCTATTTTTGCAGCTTTCTATACACTGAAAATTATTTCAAGTTAAAAAGTTAAAGGAAAATGAAAAAAAAAGGAGGAATTATACCTGAGCCGATGTAGCTGAAGCTGCCAGGAGAGGTTTTCCTGCCGGAGCTTCTCCTGCATAATTTGAAATGTCTTTCCTTTATCTTGAGGTGCTTGCAGTTGATCCTTCAGGGGATGTAATTCAGTGATCTCTTGGTTAATCTCAAAGTATTGCTGCTGCAGATTCTTCAATTCTTCCAGCTTTAACCAAAGGAAATGTAAAGAAAATGATTCACCACATCTCATTCACCCAGCTATAAGTCAGCAACTTCCTACTAAGTTGGACATGACAACATACAACCAGCACCTAAGAGTCCACTGATGACATATCACTACAGCATGAATCTCTAAAATGGTGAAGTGCATGCAGCCAGGCGGGTGGAAATCACCCATGGTACTGCCATCAAGAAAGTAGGACCTGACCATTGCTGCAAATTCTACTCCTTTCCCCTGGACCCAAGGTCCTAAGTTGACTTTAGAGCCACAGCTCTAACATGGAATAGCCTTAAGGGACCCTCAGCTTCATTGTGCGTGGCAACATCCTAGAACAAGAAGTGTAGCGATGGACTGGCTTTCCATTTAGTCATGAGGCTCAGTTACAGTTCTAAACTTTCTCACATGCATAAAATCTTAACTCTAGCATAGCTGATGTTGAATATAAAGAAGGCAGAGATACTCAGTGGTTAAGAACACTCAGGCTCTGGAGTTAGATATCCTATTACTGCTTCAGTGACCCTATGCATATTCCTCATATGCTCCGAGTCTTAATTTTCCTCACCTATTAGATGAAGATAATTACAGTTTCTTTTTCAAAAGAATCTGAGAAGTAAATGAGAAAAGTAATGTTTCACACATAAAGTTAGTTATGACAGACTTGCCTTTAATTAACAAAACTGCCTATCTACATTTTAGGTATATTTTCAAACTTTATCTCCAATACTCATTAAAAGTTTTGTAGTAAGAAATAATGTCAGGGTTGTTGTCCCAGTTGGCGGCGCCCGGAAGGGCGAGAGGGCATGGAGACCTACTCACTTCTGTGGCTTCTGGAGGGAGACAGGAACAAGATGGCAATGGTATAGGTGAACTTGTGAGATTCTCCGAATGTGAGTTCCCAAAAAGATTTTTACTTCTCTTCCCCTATCCCCTAGCTCACCACCAGCCGCACTGCTGTGAGGCCCGGGGACCTTTGGTCCCACGCAGGGCCAGATATTGCGGCCCCCTGCTGCTGCTGTTCCACTGTGTGCATGGGAGTCTCGGGTCCCAGCCCCCTCCCAGCTCCCTCCCTGGCTACATCGTCTACAGCCCGGCACCTGGCACCAAGCCACTGGTCACTCAGGCAGGCTCTGGGCGCCCGCCCCTCAGAGACACTGGTCCCATTCCTGGCTGAAGTACCCTGTGGGGGGCCCAGGGCCACTCTCGCCGCTCACCACCTGCCCTTTGGAGCTTTGGAGCTCTGGAACTCTGGGCCCACCCTGGCTGAGGCACTCAGCAGGAGACCCCAAGCTGGGGGACCCAGACAAGTAGAGAAAAACAGATCTGCATAAACTGCCTTGCCATTTTCCAGGCAGAGACTTCCATTGCCCCGCCCACCTATCAACAAACTTCACCTCAGTTCCTAAGGCAACGGTGTGAAACAGGAGAAAAAGCCCCACACCTACGCTGCAACAAAAAACAAAGGGGAGAGGCCAGAATTGGAGATCAGAGAAGTGACTTTAGTCTGATTGCTTATTTTGACTTATGATTTTATCATTGTAACTGTTGGTTTTGATCATGTTTGTTGTTTGCCTTCTGACTTACACTGTTTCTTGATTTTATTGGCCTGTCTCTGAGTAGCTATCAGTACTCTTTAGGGAATCTTTCTTACGTGTCTTTCTTCACTTCTTCCCAGCCTTGTCTCTTTCTCACCAGATAGTTGGTATGTTTTCCCTCTCGCTCTTCTCTCTTTCTAACTCCCTATTGAGCCCCCCTTCCTCCATTATTTTCCTCTTTTATATGCCCCTTTTTAATCTAGGGACCAAGACTACATACTGCTGAATGGACAGATTGTAAGGCAGAGGGAAATAGGTTCCAGTGTGCTCATACACCTGTTCATGGATGCTAGAATCAGCATTCTGAACCACAGCTTCCCTCTCAATTAAAACTCAAAACTGCAAAAAGTACAGATTGCAGCCTATGCTCCAACCTAAAAAATGAACAAGCCAGAAGACCCCCATAAGGAAGAACAGGATATTGCAGAAGAGAAATAAAAGCAACCCCACCTTCCCTCAAAAACAAAATTAAATAAGGGGAGGGAAAGGGGGAGAGAGAGAAAAATCTTCACAAATGAAGAAAAACCAAAAGAAGAGTATGGGTCTCTCCCAGACCCCTAGGAGGGCAGACACAGAGAAAACTGACTTCGGAATGCAAACAATGAAGAGCCCCCAGAATGAAGGGTCTCAAAGTACAAACGTAGATATCAAGACAATAATGGAGAGATTAAAAAGAATTGAGGAGACAAAGAAGAAACTAGGAAGGAGCTGATATCTGAGATAACAGCAATAAAGAATATTGTGAATGAAATAAATAACAAACTGATAAGCATGGAAAGCAGAATTGCTGAAGCAGAAGAAAGAATCTCAGAGCTTGAGGACCAAAGTATAGAACTAACCCAAACTCTTAAAAACACAGAAAATAAGCTCAAAAAGACAGAACAAAACCTTCAAGAGATGAGCGATTACCTCAAGAGGCCTAATCTAAGAGTAAATGGACTTCCTGAGGCAGAAAGAGAGACAGAGACCATACTGGAACAAACTTTCCATGAGATCATTCAAGAAAACTTCCCTTATCTAATCAGTGATGCAAAAATCAAACACAAGAGATTCAGAGAACCCATGCAAGACAACAAATGAGAAGACCAACTCCTAGACACATAATAATTCACCTAACAAAGAAGGCATAAAATAAAAAATCCTAAAGACAGCAAGAGAAAAAGGCCAGAACACCCACAATGGAAGACCAATTAGAATAGCAGCAGATTTATCTACAGAAACCCTGGAGGCTAGGAGAGCTTGGAGCCCTATCTTCAAAGTCCTAAAAGATAAAAATTTCAACCAAGCATAACCTACCAAACCAAGCTAAGCTTCATCAGTGAGGGAGAATTAAAATCTTACCTAGATATCCAATCCCTAAGAACTTATGCTGCCACCAAACCGTCTCTACATGAAACACTTAAGAAAGTACTAAACACAGAAGAAAAGCAAAAAAGAACAACATTCTTCACAAGAGTACAGGAAAAAGAATAAAATACACATGAACTAACCCCCAAACCAAAAGAAAGACAAAAAAAACCCAAGAGGAAGAATAACTCTATAAGAACTTTAGGATAGGGATGAACTCTTACATTTCAATAATTAGCCTGAATGTGAATGGACTAAATGCACCACTGAAAAGACATAGAATGGCAAAATGGATAAAATATCACCAGGCGACAATATACTGCCTTCAAGAGACCCATCTCACTAGAAAGGAAATACATAGACTCAAAGTAAGTGGATGGAAAACAAATTTTCAGGCGAATGGAACACAAAAGAAAGGAGGAGTCACGATCCTAATTTCAGACAAAATACCATTTAAACTATCAAAAATTAAAAAAGATACAGAGGGCCACTACATAACCATAAAAAGTTCACGTCATCAGCAAGAAATATCTATCCTAAACATATATGCACCCAATATAGGTGCGCCAATTTTCATAAAGCAACTTCTAGGAAAACTAAAGAAAGATATTGACTTTAACACCATCATAACTGGAGACTTTAATACCCCACTCACAACCCTAGACAGATCATCAGAACAAAAAATCAGCAAGAAGATCCGGAGCCTCAATGAGACTCTGGACCAAATGGACTTAATTGATACCTACAGAATACTCCATCCAAAGACCACAGAATACACATTCTACTCATCACCACATGGAACATATTCTATGCTTGACCACATAATATTGCACATAAATCAAGCATAAGCAAATTTTAAAGGACTGAAATTCTACCAGGCACCTTATCGGACCACAGTGGAATAAAAATAAACATTGACACCAACAAGGTCCCCCAAAAAACCCACTAAGACATGGACACTAAACAGCATG
The DNA here is from genome assembly GCF_000164805.1 of Carlito syrichta. NCBI lineage: Eukaryota > Metazoa > Chordata > Mammalia > Primates > Tarsiidae > Carlito > Carlito syrichta. The sequence continues at coordinate 118,789 of NW_007259558.1, read as the reverse complement.
ATGCTAAACAACTCCTGGGTCAATGATGAAATCAAAACAGAGATCAAAAGATACCTGGAAACAAATGAAAATGAAGAAACATCTTACCAAAATCTCTGGGATGCCTTGAAAGCTGTAGTAAGAGCTTGAGTATCAGTAGTAAGAGGGAAATTTATATCCCTACAAACACACATGAAGAAAATGGAAGGAACACAAATTAATAGCCTAACAAGCCACCTAAGGAAG
>NW_007259558.1:115929-118230 GCF_000164805.1 Carlito syrichta | reverse complement strand
CTACTATGTACACTTGTATGGAAACAAACTTGAAAACCTTAAGGAAATGGAGGACTTTCTGACATCACACAATCTACCAACATGGAACAAGAAGACATTGAGACCCTAAATAGACCAATAACAATCAAGGAAATTGACTACATAATAAGAAAACTTCCTACAAAAAAAAGCTCTGGTCCAGATGGCTTTCCAGCAGAATTCTACAAGACATTTAAGGAGGATCTGATACCAATCCTACTAAAGGTATTCCAGGCGATTGAAAAAGATGGAACTCTCCCCAAATCATTTTACGAAGCCAACATCATACTGATACTCAAGCCAGGTAAAGATCCAACAAAGAAAGCGATCTAAAGGCCTATATATTTGATGAACATAGAGGCTAAAATTCTCAACAAGATCCTAACAAACTGGATTCAGCAATACATCTCAAAAATCATCATGACCAAGTAGGCTTCATTCCTCGGATGCAAGCCTGGTTCAACATTTGTAAAACCATAAATGCAATTAAATACATCAACAGATGTCAAAACAAAAACCACATGATTATATCATTAGATGCAGAAAAAGCTTTTGATAAAATCCAACACCCCTTCTTGATAAAAATCCTTGAACATCTAGGCATACAGGGAACATACCTCAAAATAGTAAAAGCCATCTGCGAGAAACCCACAGCAAGCATACTCCTAAATGGACAAAAATTGGAACCATTTCCCCTGAAAACTGGAACAAGACAAGGATGCCCACTCTCACCCCTCCTGTTCAACATAGTATTGGAAGTCCTGGCTCGAGCAATTAGAGAAGAGGAGGCAATCAGGGGTATCCAAATAGGAAAAGAGGAAGTCAAATTATCTCTCTTTGCAGATGATATTATTGTGTACCTTGAAAACCCAAGAGGATCTGTCAAAAACCTCCTTACACTGATAAAGGCCTTTGGCAAAGTCTCAGGATACAAAATAAATGTGGAAAAGACAATCGCATTTCTTTACACCAATAATAAACAAGCAGAAACCCAAATAAAAATGACTGTGAACCATTTGATTCACAGTAGCCACAGAAAAATGAAATACCTTGGCATCTTCCTAACCAGAGACGTGAAAGACCTTTACAATGAAAACTACAAAACACTGCTCAAAGAAATCAAAGATGACACAAACAAGTGGAAAAATATCCATGCTTATGGATTGGAAGAATCAACATTGTGAAGATGTCCATCTTACCTAAGGCAATCGACAAATTCAATGCAATACCCATCAAATTACCAGCAACATTCTTCTCAGACCTAGAAAAAGCAACACAGGAATTCATGTGGAAACACAAACATCAAAGAATAGCCAGAACAGTCCTCAGTAAAAAAAAAAAACAAAAAAAACAGAGCAGGTGGTATCACATTACCAGACTTCAAATTTTACTATAAAGCTACAAGCTTCAAAAGAGCTTGGTATTGGTATAGGAACAGGCATATAGATCAATGGAATAGAATTGAGATTCCAGAACCAAAAGTTCAATTTCTCAACCAACTCATCTTCGACAAAGCCCCCACCTCCTACCAATGGGGAGAGGAGAACCTATTCAGTAAATGGTGCTGGGAAAATTGGCTGACCACATGCAGAAGATTGAAACAGGACCCCTATCTATCCCCATGCACAAAGGTTAACTCTAAATGGATCAAAGACTTAAATGTAAAACCTCAAACCATAAGAACCTTAGAAAATAAAGGACATATCCTCATGGAAATCGGAATTGGCATCCAAATCCTGAACAAATCCCGAAACTCACAGGTTATAAGAGAGTAGACAAGTGGGACCTTATTAAACTGACAAGCTTCTGCAAAGCGAAAGAAACCATCAAGACAGCAGGGAGACAGCCTACAAACTGGGAAAAAATATTTGCCAACACCAGGTCTGACAAAGGCTTAACTTCCTGGAACTCAAACGTGCTGAAAAGAAAAAAACAAACAACCCCATTGTCAAATGGGCAAAAGATATGAACAGACACTTCACAAAGGAAGACATCCGAGCAGCCAACAGACACATGAAGAAATGTTCAACTCACTAATAATCAGGGAGATGCTAATCAAAACCACACTGAGATACCACCTAACTCCAGTCAGAATGGCAGTTATCAACAACTCAAAAAATAACAGCTGCTGGAGAGGGTGTGGCGAAAAGGGAACACTCCTACACTGTTGAGAGTGTAAACTAGTGCAACCTCTGTGGAAAGCAGTGTGGCGATTCCTAAAAGCTCTAAATATCAAGCTCCCATATGACCCCGCAATCCCCCCACTGGGAATATATCCTGAAG
>NW_007259558.1:113215-115909 GCF_000164805.1 Carlito syrichta | reverse complement strand
AAGAACTCAAATCACTCTATAAAAAAGATACCTGCACATGTATGTTTATCGCAGTGTTGTTCACAATAACAAGAACCTGGAAGCAACCATGCTGCCCATCAAAAGAGGACTTGATTTTAAAAAGTGGTACATATACACGGTGGACTACTACACAGCCATAAAAAGGAACAAAATCATGAATTTTGCAGCAACCTGTATGGAACTAGAGTCTATAATACTGAGTGACCTCTCACAGAAACAAAGATCCGCATATCACATGTTCTCACTCATATAATGGACCTTTAACATCCAATGTTATACTATAACAAAATAACTGACGGTACTGGGAAACTATGGGGGATGGAGGGAGATGGGATTAACAGTAGTAAATACCTGTTTGGGGACGGGGAAACACCTCTTATCAACAGGGTGCCTGAATGAAACGTAATTGTATACCTAACCCTTAACTGTACCCCACAACATTATAATAAAAAATATTGATAAAAAAATCTAATTACAGTAATGAAGTTTACAGCTGAAATTTTAATCCAGCCCTTTAGAAATGTACTTTTCCTGATTGTGCATTTTTCTCACAGCAGTTGGGTAAACATTTTAAACTGGAAATCTAAATTCCTTATATTGTTTTGATTTCATTTAACTAAGCATGTGTTCTTTTTGGCAACAATCTTCTTTCTTTTTGTGAAGAATGAAGCTCCTTTATTACATAACTGTTACTTTGAAGAATTTTTATCAGTTCTGTTTTAGGACTGGTGAACATATGGGAAACCAGATGACTAATAAAACCTGGCTTGGAAAGACTTAAAAAAAAAAAAAAGAAATAATATCAGGACATCTTGGCAAAGATGGGGGCCTTGATTACACACCTTTTTCACCCACTCAGAAACATCAGTAAGGCTACAATAAAGGTGAACTTTTAAAAGCACAAAACACAAGAACAGGAAAAATGATAGAGAGTCAGCAGCAACAAAATTAATTTTGGAAGCTGAAGAGCAGATGAGTAAGCGGTAACTGACTTAACATCTAAGAAAGCTGAATCTTAAGCCGGCAGTAGGAAAAGCCAAGACCCAATGGAACTTACCCTGCAGAATCTTCAAAAAGCTCAGGAATCAGGAATTGGCAGTATCGGGTACCTCTGGAAAAGATGGTGATGGGGGATAGGAAGGCGATGGTAGCTGAGATGAGGAGGATTGGATGAAAGATGTTTAAGAAACAATTTCGTCCACAGATCCTCTCCTTAGCTCCATACTTTTTGTTTATCCCAACAGACAAATAGTTTTATTCTCTGGAGAAGGTCAGAGAAGTGTCTCTGGACTGTGGCACACCAGACACAGTTGTAAGTAAGGGTGCTGTTCCAAAACAAGTACGATCAGGCAAATACACTTTCTGAAGACTTGAAGTCTTTCCCCTACTCAGCTTGAAGAGTGCTAGTAAAAAGCCTTTTCCTTCCACACAGGAAATAGGATGTCTTCTCTTGAAAGTCTGACCAGCCCAAGAGGAATTAACTAGAGATACCAACATGAGGACTGCCAGCAATAAGCTCAACAAGATCCTCCTGCAATGAAACTCAGTTGGTAAGTCCCACCCACAAGATTTTAGACCCTCCCCTTAAACATGAGGAGTAACCCAAAGATTAACACTCAAATGAAAAATGGCTAACATACAGGAAGGGATGGAAACCAAGTGGAGAAGGTAATTTGGAAGAGATTAGCAGGGAGAAAATGTGATATATTCAAAGATTTAAGAAAGTAAATTATAAATTAGAAACATTATAGCACAAATTATAAATTACAAGAAAAAATTCATGATAAGACAAAACAATTTTTTAATTACCACTGTCTTTGGAAAGGGAAGTTAAAATTTATCCATGAGACAAGAAAAAATGTCCTTAGAAGTTAAGAATATGATGGCAAATATAAAAGCATTTGGGGAGTCAAAAGATGAAGGTGAGAAAATCTCTCCAAAATATAGCAAAGAGAACAAAAAAGGTAAGGAAATTAGAGAAGCAATCGAGAAGGTCTCACATCTAAATAACAGAATTTTCAGAAATATGACAACAGAGAAAAAGGAAAAAATAATTTTAAAATAAATCAAAAAACTTCAATGGAATTTCCCAAAATTGATGAGTATAACTTTTTAGATTCAAAGAATTAGTCAGCATGATGAAGGAAAATAAACCCAAACTAAATAATGATATCATAAAATTTCAGAACAGGCCAGGCATGGTGCTCACACCTATAATCTTGGCACTTTGGGAGGCTGAGGTGAGAGGATTGCCTGAGCCCATGAGTTCAAGACCAGCCCAGGCAACTAGGCGAAACCTCATCTCTACAATAAATCAAAAAATTAGTTGGGCATGGTGGCGTATGCCTATAGTTCCAGTTACTTGGAAGGCTGGAGTGGAAGGATAACTTGAATCCAGCAGGGAGAGGTGGCAGTAGCGATGAGCATGTCACTGTACTTCAGCCTGGGTACCAGAGTGAGACTCAAAATGAAAAAAATATATATTTTTTTAATTAAAAGAAAGGAAAATGTGACCCATTCTCAAGAAAAAACACAATCAACAAAGAACAATCACAAAAAGATGCAGATTTTATTTTATTTTATTTTTGATTTGGAGTCTCACTCTGTCACCCAGTCTGGAGTGCAGTGGCCACTCCCGGCCACTGTAGCCTCGACTGCTGGGCTCCAGTGATC
>NW_007259558.1:101764-112817 GCF_000164805.1 Carlito syrichta | reverse complement strand
GATGACAGAAAAGTCTTAAACTTGAAGATAATAGATCAACAGATATTATCTAATCTGAAAGTTGAAGAATACAAAAACATTGAAAAAAATGAACACAACCTCAGGGACATGTGCGACAATATTAAAAGACTGAATATACCTATAAGTGGAGTTCCAGAAGAGAGGAAGGACAGACTAGAAAGAACAATTATTTTAAGAAATGGCCAAAATGTGCGCAAACATAAAGTTACACATGTAAGAAACTCAACAAAACCAAGCAAGAAATTGACACAGGAAACCAAAATTAAGTGCATCCCAAACAAGAATACAAAGAAAAGTCTTTAAAGCACTAGAAAAATTATACTTTACATAGAGAGGAACAATAATTGGGATGACATTGAACAAGTGTTAAAGGAGAAAAAAGGCCAGAAGACAGCGAAGCACCTTCTTTAAAGTCCTGAAAGAAAAACTGCCAATCCAAAATTATATATCCAGTAACAAATATCATTCAAGAATAAAAGCAACATAGAGACATTTTTAGAAAAAACTAGAGAAGAGAATTTTTTCAACAAAAGACCTGTACTATTAGAATACCACAGGTTGTTCTAGAAACTGGAGAAAAATACTATCAGACGGAAATTTGATCATCAGAGAGAGAAGAGCGTTGCAAATGGTAAACATACAGGTAAAGATTAAGGTCAATATTTTCTTCCTAATGGTCCTTCAAATACATATAGCTTTTTAAAGCCTAAATGTTAAAATTGTGCACAAGGACTTTTCACTTTTGTGAATATAATATATGCAATTACTATGGCATAAAGAATAGGGTGAGGGAATATGTTTATTAGATTTCTATATTTTAAGTGAAGCGGCACAGTATTTCCTCTAGGAAGACTAAAAAATTAGGGATATATATTATGCTTCCTACAGAAACCACTTTAAAAAGTTGAGCATCAGTGTGTTCTGAAACAACTTTGATTAACAATATATACCTAATTAGAGTTCTCAAGTAAGATATTTAAGATAATTAAGGGTCAGAAAAACATTTGACTACTTAATAGCAGAAAATTTTCCAAAATTGATGAAGGCATAGAGATTCAAATGGATCGGTGACTCACAAGCATGAGAAATATAAAGAAAATTATGCCAAGATACATCATAACCCAAGTGCTCAAAAACAGTGGTAAAATTTTAATAGCCAGGAAAAAAAAGAAGGGTAACAGCAGATTTCTTGTCAATATTAAAATGCAAAAAAGATAGCAGAGTAATATCCTTACAGTACTGAAAGAGAAAAAAATTTATATAGAATTCTAGTCAGCAAAAGTGTCTTTCAACAACAATGGTGAGATAAAGATGTCTTCAAAGATACAAATGTTATAAGAACCCACGACTAGCAGACTTGCGCACATGTTCATACACACACACACACACACACACACACACACACACATAAATTAAAGGAAGTTGTTCAGGCAAAAGGAACATGCTACCTGATGGAACTATGAAGCTAGAGTTTGCCAACTATGAAGGTTTGCTAGCATGCTTTTTTATAAATAGGGTTTTATTATAACATAGCCACAAATAATTGTTTACATTTGCTCTATATCTGCTCTTGCTCCACAATGGCAGAGTTGAGTAGATGCGACAAACACTGTATGACCCACAAAGCCTAAAATAGTTACTGTTTGACCCTGTACAGAAAATGATTGCTAACCCCTGTGATCTACCCTCAAAATAATGAAAAGTACCAGAAATGGTAACTACAATGGTAGTTAAGATTTATTTTATTATTATTTCAATCTTCTCAAAATATAAGCATAGATGCATTATTTGTAATGTCAAAGCTGACAATCCAAATTGTCCATCAATGAATAAATGGAGAGACAATTGTGGAATGTACAATATACTCAACAATACAATGGAATGAATGGTTTCTACATGCAACATTAGGATGAATCTTAAAATAAGTACACTGAGTGAAAGAAAAATAATATATACAATTTATGTAAAATTCTAAAAAATAAAAACTTTAATGACAAAAAAGCAGATCAACAGTTAGGTGAGGAGAGATGTGAAGAAGAGATCAAAAGGGGGCGTGGCCAGGTGCAGTGGCTCAAGCCGGTAGTCCTAGCACTTTGGGAGGCCACAGCAAGAATGCCTGAGCTCAGGGGTTCAAGAACAGCCTGGGCAACTTGGTGAAACCTGATCTCTACATTAAATAAAAAAATAAGTCAGGTGTGATAGCATGCACTTGTAGTTCCAGCTCCTTGGAAGGTCAAGGCAGAAGGATTACCTGAACCCAGTAGTTGCGGCTGTGGTGGCTGTGAGTGTGCCACTGAACTCCGGCCTGGGTGACAGAGTGAAACTCCAACCAAAAAAAGAAAAAAAAGAAAAGAAAAGAAAAAGAAAAAAGAGGGCACAAGAAAACTTCTAGAGGTGATAAATATATTTTTCTTGATAGTGGTTATGAGTCACATAGGTCAAAACTTAGGTGGGGCATAGTGGCTCATGCTTATTAGAATCCCAGCACTTTGGGATGCCAAGGCAAGAGAATAGCCTGAGCCCAGGAGGTCAAGAACAGCCTGGGCAACATAGTAAGATCTCGACTCTACAACAAATTGAAGACAGGTGTGGTGGCACAAGACTATAGTTCCAGCTACTTGGAAGATTGAAGTGGAAGGATCACCTGAGCCCAGCAGATTGAGAGTGTTGTAGCCATGATTGTGCCACTTCACTCCAGCCTGGGCAACAGAGTGAGACTCACACTCAAAAACCAAAAATCCATAAATACGACTGAATATCTGGGTATTGTATAACACATTTCTAGAAAAATCCATGGTCATAGAAGAAATTACAAGGAAAACTAGAAATATCTTCAAAAACTGAATGACTAAAAAAAACCACAACATAACAAATTGTGCTTGTAGGTAATTTTTATAACTTTAAATGTTTATAAGAGAAAAGATTTGAAATCTTTGAGATAAATCTTTCACTTTAAGAAGGTACAAAAAGAAGAGAAAAGTAAGTCCAAGTAAAAATAAATACAAAAGAGTAGAAACCAATAAAAATCAGAACAAATAAGCAACAGAGAAAATGAACAAGGCCAAAGCAGTTCTTTGAAAAGATTTTTTTTTTCAAGTTAAATAAGTTCTGGGTATACTCATCAAGAAAATGAAACACAAATGAACAGTAACAGGAATCACAGTAGGGGTGAGAATCAATACAGGGTTTATAGGTATTAAAAGGATAAAAAGTAAATATTGACCAAACCAAAACTCACACAAGATGAAAAATATAATATTATTTGCCTCATATCTGTAAAAGAAATTCAATTTATTATCAAAAACAACTATAAACTCTAGACTCAAATGGTTTCACTGCTGAGTTATTGTAAACACTTAAAAAATAAATGATATCAGTTATACACAAACTCTCAGAAAACAGAAAAAATAGAACACTCTCAGAAAATAGAAGGGAGCAATTTATAATTCCAGCATAACCCTAACATCAAAATCTGACAAAGAAAATTATAGACCAATATCCTTCATAAATATAGTTACAAAAATGCTTCATAAAATAGTAAATGAAATGCAGTATGACTCCAGAAGAGTACAAATTTGAACTGTGTGGGAACTATAAGAGCAGATTTCTTTCAATAAACACATTGAAAAATATTTGGAGATTTTGGCAATTTGGAAAACTTGCAGATGAACCACTACCTTAGAAATAAAGAAAAAATTAAGAAAAGGTTGTATGTCATGAATGCATAAAATACATGTAGATGCTACTCTATTTATGTGTTATTAAACTGTTTATGTTAATGGTAAGGCTTCTCGTCAACAATTATTCGTTAAGTGTTTGGGGAGTAAAAAGTTATATGTGGTTCTTTTTTTTTTACTGTGTCAGGGGCTGGCACTGCTAATCCCCACATTATTCAAGGTCAACTGAACTTTATGAACTTAAGCGGTGTTTATACCAATAATGCAAGGTTGGTTATATATTCAAAAATTAAAGTACCGCACCACATTAACAGAATAAAGAAGAAGCCCCATATAGTCATTTCAATAAAGGCAGAAAAAGTATTTGAAAAAATTGAATACTATTTCACAACAAATAGGAATAGAGGGGAATATGTCCTCAATCTAATGAAAGAAATTTCATGAGAAACCTAAAACTCGAACAGACACAGTGGCTCATGCCTATAATCCCAGCACTTTGGAAGCCCAAGGTGGAAGGATTGCTTGAAACTACAAATTCGAGACCAGCCTGGACAACATAGTGAGAGTCTGCCTCTATTAAAAAAAATAAATATATGTATGAAGTTCGCTTACAGTGACAAGACCGCTGCCTCAATCCTCTCCATGATCTCACTGTTTTCTTTCTGCTCATTCTCACTGACTGAACCCAATAGAAAGAAAGACTGCAAAAGATATCTTTGATGCAGTCCATTATGATTCAGCCTCCTGGGCCACAAAACAACAAGGAGAAGTGGGGATTAACCAGAAAGTATCTAGAGAGAAGTGAATTTTCTTAATTTTATTAAAAAAATCAAAATTTTTAACAAATATTATACTTGTTAAGGCTGTTAGGGAGATTCAGAGTTTGCCTGTTTTAAATGTTAGAGACTTGAAGAATCTGAAGACTATGAAATTATATTATTCTATATTTGTAAACAAATTTATAAAATTTAAAGGTTATATCTTATGTATGTCAATATAAAGGCAGGAGATCCCTGAGAGCACATTACTTGTCAGATATATGTTTCAAACATAAAGCTCTTAAGTTAAAAAATACACAGTAATAATGAATTTAAATTTCATTACATAAGTTGGCTACTTACATAAAAAAAATAAGATGGACATAAATCCCAGTTTTTTAAGGTAGATCTTTAATAGTATTATTTAAAATGCAACCCAAACAATATGTTATCACCCATGACAAGAACTGATTCTATTACTCAACACATTTATTATGTGCCTACAATGTGTACAGATATCATAATTTAATGTTATTTCAATAACTCCCTAAGTAGAACTTCAAATAGTCCCCAACCTGCAGTATCCAAGCACTCTCATACAGGGAATATGAGAATGCACATAAATTAATCAGCAATAAGTTGAATAAAACCAGCCCTTGACATTAATTTTTCTACTACCACTGTAAGGAATGATCTCCCAAAACTTAGGAAAACTGCAGATGACTCTGTGTATGTGAATAGTGTCTGGCTGCTCAAGAATCTGCTGGGATCCAGAATTTATCAGGGTGCCTATTCTGACCCTGTTATAGCCTTTTTTGCCTCGAAAGCATACATAAATATGCATGTATTTATAAATTACATATATACTACTATTTTATTAATAGAGTACACACATCACAAACTCTATTCAAATAGAGTTACAAAAAGAATAAAACTTAAAAATATAAATAAAATCTTGAATTTATTCTTGAACTCCCTGGAATGTGTATATCTTACACTGATCACCACAGCTTTAGAAGACTTACGAAATTCAGCCGGGCTCGGTGGCTCAGCCTGTAATCCCGCGCCTTTGGGAGGCTGAGGTGAGTGAATTGCCTGAGCCCGCGGGTTCGAGACCCGCCTGGGTAGCGAGACCTCATCTCTACAATAAATCAAAAAAATAGCTGGGCGTGGTGGCGCATGCCTGTAATTCCGGCTACTCGGAAGGCTGAGGTGGAAGGATCGCCGGAGCCCAGCAGGCCGAGGCTGCGGTGGCCGGGAGCGGCCACTGCACTCCAGTCTGGGCAACAGAGTGAGACTCCAACTCAAAAAAAAAAAGAAGACTTTCGAAATTAAACAAAGGTGTACTTTTGTATATATAGTATACCCACAAAATAGTATGGATACACTATGACACATAATTTGAATTACTGGCTACTGTCCCAGAGTGATAACTAATAACATCCTTTTTTATCTCAAATATTTCTTGGATTAAATTATAGGTTTTATGGACACCCTAATTTAAAAAAAAAAAAAAAACCCTTACAAAGTATCTACATCCTGAATTAAAATTTTTACCTTCTGGAAGAAGTATAAAAAACTTTCCACTTCAGGCAGAATTAGGTAGTCAAGTGTGTTTTGGCAGGCACAGTGTTTGTACAACAAAAAATTCCAGTATCTCTAAAGATTCTTTAATCCTTCACCATAGGCCACTCCCTCTGTGATCTAAAAGACAATTTCCTTCTCAAACATTTGTTACCTGTATGACTCTGGGAAAAATTTTAGATTTCAATACCTGCCTGAAGTTCCCAAAGCAAAATTACCATTAAATGCTCAAAGGAGTAGGCACACAGTTCCTAAAATATAACTTAGAACTCTGTCAAATTTCCTAGAGCTAAAAATGTGGCTAATGACAGCAGCTGGCAATCACTATAAATCCCTAAATTTTGAAAAACTCATGATAGGAAATATGCCAAATGTTTGCATGCCCCTTGGAATTCCCAGATGCCACGGAACTTCTAACAAACCCAACAGCATCAGGTCCCAGGTCTGGGTTTGCCCAGCACAGTCCCAGTTAACAACTGTGAGCCCAGCATTATACCACATGGTCACCTGAAACAGGTGATTTGTTTAACACAGAGCTGCAATTAACAATTTGTACTTCTCCAACACAGTAAATGCCAGTATCAAAAACATTTCTCATTATTACCTTTCTGCATAGCTGACAGAAGTTCTTGAAGTTTCCAGATTGACCAAGTGTCAATTTTCATGTTAATCATATTCTTTCGTGACCTTTGTTCTTTTATAGCTTCTTCAGCATCTGCCTGGTCAGTTTCTAGATTTTTAATGAGATGAATGGCCTCTGACAGCAATGTTTCCATTTCCTGCTTTAACTCTGGACACTGTGCAACTTAAAGAGAAATATGTATTCACATTTGTTAATAAATCAGCTTCTAGGCCAGTGGATAGGAACATGTCTTAGTTGTATTATCATTCTTTTAGATATACTTAATTTAAAAAGGTAGAAAAATAAATTTGCATTTTAAAGACAGTTTCATTATAATACAGTTGCAACACTGATCATAACCTTTGAAGACATATTTATAATAAACATTTTAAAATTAATTAAAATAGCTAAATCTCAACCAGTACTATTAATAATATCATTTTATCTGAAGGAAAACAAATATCCTATTCACAAGCCATACTATAGAGCTTTATTTCAAAACTATGCTTGTGTTTCCTCCTATTCTATAACAAAAAAAATCATATGATTACATCTGATAAAACCGAAAATTCACAGATAGTCCCTAGAAACAAGCACTTTACATTCTTCAGTCTTATCAGATAAGAACTTCTTTATTTATCCTTGCCAGGAATTCAGTGGAATTTCCAAGTTCTACTTATTCCATTCCAATACAAATTAACCCCTTTAATGAGAGGTATTTGTGGTTCCTGGAATGATATGGCTTAATGTTAACAAACATATTACTATGGGTAAATGAAATCTTTGAAGAACAAAATATTCTTTCAAAAGTTCTGAGTTTATTAGTCATGCTGCACTAAAGATTTTAGCCAATTTTTGTAGTTGGGCAAATGTGTTCAACAAAATCAAGTATATGTTCAAATACAGTAATGCTAACACAAATTTTATAGCAGTATATAAAACATAGTATATTTTATAAATAATGACAAGAATATTAATTACAACTTAAATATATATCAGGGCTGCAATGTCCAGTATGGTAGCCATGGTCCACATGTAACTATTTTCACTTATGTGTAAGTAAATTAAAGTTAAACTTAAAAATTAAGTTCCTCAGTCTCACTAGCCACATTTCAAGTGTTCAACTTATGTATGTAGCTAGAAACTACTCTGTTCAATGGTACAGAAACAGAATACTGATTATCACAGTAAGTTCTACTGGACAACACTTAAACTATTGTTAGTAGTATCTTGAGAGGAAGAGAGTCATCATTACATTCTCAACACCTAGACCAGTATTTGGTATATAATATTTATTAAGAAATATTTGTGGAATGAGTGTTGAATAAAATAACAGAGGGCTCTTTTACCTATTAAACACTCATAAGAATTCTAAAACTCTTAAACATGATTGTTGTGACAATTAGAAATATACTAAATGAAAAGTCAATGAGATTTTAAGTATAATTACATTTATCTAAGTCTGAGGAATAACTTTACCTCTCTCTTCTGGTTTGACCTCTTTCTCTGGTGTAGCAACACTGCAATCTTCTTTCACTGAATGTTAAATAATTGTGGTGAAAATATACACAGCAATCCTATTAGATAGAAGATTATTATAGCAAAATTCTAATAGGTAATAGGTTCTAATTTAGCTGTAAGTTAATAAAACTTAAAATTAGTTACAAATGACCTGAAACTTCTTCAAAGGATTTCAAAGCTGTAATATTTTTTTACAGAAATTGGTCTTTCCTAGAAAATGTTTATATAAGAAAAAGGGTGTTTATTGAGAATAATTTGGATGAGTTATTTCTCTAATTTCAATTTAGCAGTTTCTTTAAGTTGCAAGTAATAAAATACCATTACAGATTTAAAGTTAATAAGCTTCTAGAAAAATACATAAATTAAAATGTTATTTCCTTTCTAAATTCTCTTTCTGGCTAAAGCTTTTTATATTGAATAACAAACAATTTCTCATTATTAGGATTTATTTGGTCAATTCTGGAATTTCAAACTAGCTTTTGCTGTATTTTTTTAGTATTTTTTTCCATATTAAAGTTATAAAAAGAAACCCAGTTAACAGCAAAGCAGGAGTTTCCATGTGAATTTTTCATTAAATTATTAATTTTTTTCTTATTAAAGTATTACAAATTAAAGAAAGCTATATACATATAAAATCATAAAAATAATATAAAAAACAATATATAGCCACTCACTCTCTTTAGATATTACATATGTCTAGTGACATAGTTCAATTTTTATAAAATTGAAAACATAAAATTTTACATCCTGCTTTACTTACATGGCATTGCTTCCAGTGTATTTTACTACCATATAATATTTCTAATGGTTGCATGTTTTTGGTCTTCTTGTTGTTCCATAGTTTATTTAGGAAAGTATGTCTATTTCAAGGCCAGGGGAACTACTCAATATATTTTCTTTCTTTAGTTTCAATTTTTATTTTAAAACGTTTTTGTTGAAAAATGTGATGTATTTTTTGTTTGCTTGCTTTAAAATATTAAAAAATAATTGCCTCAGCCTAATTAATAAATAATATTTTCCTGATGGCTTTTTAATGCCAATTACATGATCTAGTACGTTATAATACATAATTAGATGTGTTTTTGTTATTGTCTTTTAAAGTTCAATTGATTCTTACTTAGACTAGCAAAATTTTATGTTAATTCTTCTGTTTTTTAATTGAGACAAAAGTCACATAATACGAAATTAACCATCTGAAAATGCAGACAGTGGCATTTAGTACATTTAGAGTGTTGTACAGCCATCATGTCATTTAGTTCCAACACATTCCATCACACCCCAAAAGCACTCCCTGCTTATTAAGCAGTTTCTCTCATTTCACCAACCCAGTAGCTCCTAGCAATGACTAATGTCTGTGGATGTACCTATTATGGATATTTAAAATGAAACCATATAATAAGTGGCTATTTATTTCTGCCTTCTTTAACTTAGTATAATAGTTTTGAGAATTATTCATGTTGTAGTATGCAGAAGAATTCCATTCCTCTTATGGTAGAATAATATTCCATAATATTAATAAAACACACTTTATTAACCCACTGATGAATTTGGAAGTTGTTTCCACTTTTTGGCTATGTATGTATATACATGGCATTTTAACTTATTCTTCCACTTGTTCTAAACTTATTCTAAGTAATGATTCTTCTCAAACTTTATCATATAAGCTTGCTTTCCATCTTGGTAGTGATAACCTTGTGGTCTGTCAGCTTAGTTTGGCCCTTTACCTTCTCAAGCTTTTTTCAACTCTTCTATGTCCAAAGATGGAAAGTTTCATCTGTGTACATTTTCCTAATTTACGAAGATTTTCTATCACCCCGGTTGTTGGAATACAAAGATTTTTTTTTGGTTGAAAGCACTATAAGACAATTACATAGTTATCCAACACACTAGTGATAGATTGAATTTTGAAAAACATATACCCACATGCTAGAATCTGAATTTTCTCCTAGTCCACTAGCTTTCCTTAAGTTACAAGTGCTACAAGTAAAAATTCCCTTCATCTACGATTATTTTAAATCTCTTTCCAACGTCTACTTCTCCAAACACTGAGTGTGGCAACCTCGAGCCATAGCTGGAAGAGGCAAAACTTATTAGCGAAGATCTGGTTTTGGCCAGCGGTGGCTCATATCTGTCATGTCAGCACGTGGGGAGGCCAAGGCGAGAGGAATGCTTGAGCCCAGGAGTTCGAGACCAGCCTGGGCAGCACAGCAAGACCCTGGGGGCAAGGAGAGAGGGGGGAGAGAGAGGGAAATGGGGGGAGGAGGGAGAGATGAGGATCCTCCAAGACGACAAGAGAAAGATGTCCCTTACCAGCCGCACGAGACCCAAATGTGTCACCACTCACTTGACCCGTCTCTTCTCTTCACCCTGGCCCTGAAGTGCGTCCTCGCCTGCATCCAGAGGACGGTCTGCCGGAGACTAACACGGAGAAAAGACGTCAGCCGTCCGCGAAACCCGCGTCCTCCGTGTCCAAGACGGCCGCCGTCCTCGCTCGGCGCCACCGCCAGCGCAGCCCGACCTGCGCGGGTGGAGGCGGCGCCGAGTTCCGCCTCCTTCCAAGACGTCCGCACGCCCGTCTTTTCTCCCTCCGGGGGGCAGAGGTCGCAGGGTGGGGAGCCCAGCAGCCCGAGGAGCGTGCGGGGCGCAGGGAAAGCAGCCCGGGGCCTCCACGGCTCCCAGCCAGAGCGAAGCCGGGGACTCTTCGTGACGGAAAGCTCCGCCGGGCTCGCACTCCCAGCCGGCCGTCAGGCGGACGAGGAGACACGCGGCGGGCAACGCTGTGACCCCGGATCTCGGAAGCCCCGACGGGCGGCGCGTGCGCGGTCTCGCCCGGACGTTTTTCCCCATGGCGCCGAAAGGCGCTGCACCGA
>NW_007259558.1:74097-101496 GCF_000164805.1 Carlito syrichta | reverse complement strand
GGGGAGGCACCGTGGGAGCCGCGGGCGCGACTGGCCTGGCGTCGCGGGTTTGGTTCCGGGCCGAGAGCGGGCTTCGGGTCGAATCTGGGCTACCGGTGGCCGCTGGCGAAGCGTCTTCGTTTTGGGGTGGAGAGCGCACGCTCAGTGCCAGAACCAGACCACCCTCCGTCCCCGCCTCGGAGGCGCCGTGGATGGGAGAGCGTCGCTCCTGCCTGCCGGCTTTGCTGGAGGAATCGCCCCGGGAAAGGTCAGAAACGAGTTTCCCTTTCTGGACCCGGGAGCACCCCCGCGTTCCAGTTACACTTAACCCCCCCCCATACACACAAGCGTCAACCCTCAGTTCCAGGAGGACTGGGCCTGCCCTGTGAGCGGTCCCGGATTTATGGAAGAAGACTCCGAGCTGGGAGGGGGCGTGTGTAGCTGAAGGTCCTTCGAGCACGTGGAGGGAGACATGGGCTTGGGGAAGGCCCGGGGCACCGGCGAGAGTTCCAGTCCTGACCATGTCACCAGCTCACGGTTTGACCTTTAGCCACTCGTCATCTCTGGATGTAGTTTCTCATTTGTAGAATGAAGGGACTGATCTCAGTGAGCCCTAAGAGTCTTTTCAATTTAAAAAAGTCGTGATTCAGCCCAGTCGATGTTTTGGTCTGCGAGGGGGCACTGCTGGAAGTGGCCTCTGACCAGGAGGCGGTTACAGACCTGAGTTCTGTGCGTTTGGCAGGGCTCTAGGACGCACCTTGGCCAAATCTTTCCTTTGGGAACAGCCGAGTTAAGAGGTTAGCAAGCTACTAATATTATTTATAAATGGGTAGAAACCATTTTGTTGGTTTCTGTATAAATATGTTTCAAGAAAATAAAAAATGATACAAGGTATTTAGAATTTCTTTATATGATGCTTTTTAAAAATCTCTGATTGAGTTATGTTCTGCAGACCCAAATGTCTTTTTTCAGTGCCTTTTCAGATTTTCTGCATAAGTGAATTGTATTGCTTAAAGTTCTCTATGTGACTGTCAGCTGAAGAATCATGAGGTTTATAAATTTGGAAAGAAAAACTTTGTTTCTCATAAAGTGTTGCTGCCTGCAGGGTGGCATTCTGACAGGCTGAAAAGTGTGGCCTCCAGACAGATGTTAGCAACAGACACTTTGAGGGTAGGCAGGAGAAAAAAAAGAGGTAGCAAGGTATGTCACAAGGTATGTCATACACCAACCTCCTGATAGCGTGTGGAGTTCTCCTTCTGAATCTTTGAAAACTGGGAACAGCTGCAATTGGTAGGTGTGATTGAGCACCAAACTGATAGGAAAATTTGGAGAATAAATCATTTGAATAAAACTGAAGGGGATAAGTTGTTTGAAATAGAACACACCTAAAGTGTTAGGTTGATATCTAGCTTTTGGTCAGTAATCTACAATCTTGTCTTGCTTTGAGCCTCACAACTCTCTGAGGTAGTTGGTATTGCCCCTGCGTTACAATCCAAGAGACTGAGGCTTAGAGCCTGGCACAGGGCCTTAGATGCAGTAGGGGAAGTTCTTTAAAGGAATTTGATGGTTAATCAGAAAGAATCTGAGTTGCCTATGTGTACATGGCTAGTGAGAGTGGAGCCAGAACTTGAACTTACATGACAGCTTTTCCAGAGTTCATATAATTGTGGTTGAAAACCTAGCTTTCTGTTTTATCCCTAGAGATAGGCTTATTGGAAACAGAACGAGAGAAAGATGGAAAACAAAGACAAAACTTTAAAAGGGAATAATAACAACTTGAAAAGATGACAGGAATATAATGGGAAAGATGAGGATTTTACTGAAAAGGAAACATAAAACTCAATCATAATAATGAGATGAAGGTCATTTTTTAGCTGTCATCACTCTTCCAACCAGTGATGCAAGGGAAGTTGCGGGCCTAATCTCTTGGTTATGTGATTAAGTGCTATTGCTAGATTCTTGATAAAATAGAGAAATGGAATGCTTGTCTGGGGGCAGAAAGGAATTAAGTGAAGTCAGGAATAGGAGAAAGAAATCAGAAGAAAGAAGATAATGAATTTTCCAATCTCAGGGAAACTAGGCAGTCATCCTTATAAAAAGTCATAATTAAGCTATTCTGTTCATTAAGAAGGAATGTGAACATTTTTTAGAACCTTTTAAAATTAGGATGTGATTTTCATGAATAGCTAATGTCTTTTCTCTGTTTTAGTCTTTGGAAGATTGTTCCCTGGATGTAAATGAAGATGCATTTCAGGGACTGGGAGAAGAACTTGAAGAGACTGATCAAGTCCATGATGGTCCGTTTGAGTCAGGTGCAGCTGGTAAGTGACATCTTTCTCTTATAGTATCATCTTAGCAGGATGCCTATCTCAAAAATTAACTAAAAACATGTCATCTTGTCCTCTTGCTCTTTTGATAAGTGCTTTGTCTTAGTAGGAGTAACCTTGTGACTAATTGGCAAACTATTCTTCCATTCTTCATCTCAATCAGAGTAGTTCATTCTTCACTGGAAGCATCTACCCTGCTCCTCCGGGCCTCTTTTTGCTTCATCTATAAAACCAGGCATTCTCTAAGCCCAGTCTCTTCCAGCTATATGAGCTATGACTCTAGGCTACCACTATGAGAAATCCAGATATTTAGAGAATTAGATATTTAAAGGACATTTTCAATCATCTTACATGAAGGGAATTTCTATTTGTAGTCCATGTAACCCAAGGAAAGCTAGTGAGCTAGTAGAAAATGTAGATTCTAGTATAGGGATATGTGTTTTTTTTTTAAAAAAATTCAGTATGACATTAGTATACTGTTGTTTTATAGTACCTTTTAAAAAAATAAAACCTTTTTATCCCAAGAATGTTGATGATAGAAAGTCTTCATAAGTTAGAAAAAAAAGGTACACTGATGAAATGTTTCCACCCCAAATACAGATGAATACTCTTAAATTGAAAAAGTTTAAGAGTTAAAGAGCCATACTAAGCTGATAGCCCACAGGGTTATCAATACTGAGATGAGAAATTTAGGAAGAAAACTTATATTATAATGTTTGAGAACAAAATTTTTTAGAGCAAGTTTAGAACAAGTGGATTAATAAGTTAAAATCTAAAACCATATTTAAAAAAAATGTTAGCATTGATACAGGTATTTTTGCTTAAACTGTTGCTGTTAGCAAGCAGCAGTAACAGTATTTATGTTGGGATATGTAAATATGTGTGATTTTCTGGACTCATAGCACTTCTGTCTGTGCAACAAATATTCAAAGTTATGTAATAAAGGAAGAAGAAGTGTACCAGAACTGGGTAATCTCAAGATGTTGAGTATCGTAACAATGTTGATTCTTCCAAACCATAAGTATGGAATATTTTTTCATTTGTTTGTGTCATCTTGACCTCTTTGAGCAGTGCTTGTAGTTTTCATTGTAAAGGTCTTTCACATCTCTATTTAGGAAGATGCTGAGGTATTTCATTTCTTAGGTGGCTATTATGAATGGGATTGCACTTTTTATTTGGTTCTCTGTTTGTTGCTGGTATATAAGAATTTGACTGTCTTTTACATGTTTATTTTATACCCTGATACTTTCCCAAAGGCCTTTATCAGTGCCAGGACGTTTCTGACAGATTGTGTTGGATTTTCAATGTGTAGAATCGTATTGTCATCAAGTAGGGATAACGTGACTTCTTTTCCTATTTGGTTACCCTTGGTTTCCTTCTCTTTTCTGATTGCCCTAGCTAGGACTTCCAACACTGCATTGAACAGGAGGGGTGAGAGTGGGCAGCCTTGTCCTGTTCCGGTTTTCAGGGGAAATGCTTCCAGATTCTATCTGTTTAGCAATATGTTGACTGTGGGTTTATCGTAGAAGGCTCTTACTATTTTGAGGTATGCCTCCTGTATGGCTAGGCGTTCAAGGGTTTTTATCAACAAGGGATACTGGATTTTATTGAAAACTTGTTCTGCATCTAATGATATAATTATTTGGTTTTTGTGTTTATATCTGTTGATGCATTGAATTTCATTTATGGTCTTGTGGATGTTGAAGTAAACCTACATCCCGGAGATGAAGCCTATTTGGTCATGGTGGATGTTTTGTGAGATGTGTTGTTGGTTCCAATTTGCTACAATCTTGCTGAGTATTTGGCATCTATGTTCATCAGGAATAATGGCCTGTAGTTGTCTTTTTTAGTTGGATCTTTACCCGGGTTGGGTGTCAGTGTGATGTTAGCTTCAACAATGATTTGGGAAACGTTCTGTCTTTCTCAATTGCTTGGAATACTTTTAATAGGTTAGTATTATCTCCTCCTTGTATGTTTTGTAGAATTCTGCTGGAAATTCATCTGGTCTGGGGCTTTTTTTTTTTTTGTAGGCAGTTTTCTTATAATAGAGTCAATTTCCTGTCTTGTAATAGGTCTATTTTGAGTCTCAATTTCTTCTTGTTTCAACCTTGGGTGGATGTGTAATGTCAGAAAATCCTCGATTTCATTTAGGTTGAGTTTGTTTCCATTCCAGTGTGCATAGTAATCTCTGATAATCGTTTGAATTTCTTCGGGGTTATTTTTGATTTGATATTTTGTGTTTCTGATTGTTTTTATTTGAGCTTTTCCTCTCTTTTTCTTGGTCATTCTGGCTAGGGGACTCATCAATCTTGTTCATCCTTTCAAAGAACCACCTTTTTGTTTTGTCAATTTTTTCTATGATATATTTGTCTTCTGTATCCTGTATTTGGGCTTTTATTTTGATAATCTGTATTCTTCTGCTACACTTTGGGTTTTTGTGGTCTTTCCTTTGCAACTCCCTTAGGTGATTTGTTATGCTGTTAACTTGTGATCTTTCCATTTTCTTGATGTGTGTTCATAGAGAGAGAAATTCCCCTTTAAGAACAGCTTTCATGGCATCCCAGAGGTTTTGATACGATGTTTCTTCATTTTCACTTGTTTCCAGGAATCTTTTAATTTCTGTTTTGATTGCTGTGTTGGCCCAGGAGTCATTCAGCATTATGCTGTACAGTGTCCATGTCTTTGTGAGTTTGGGGAGAAATTTGTTGGTATTAATATTTATTTTTATTCCACTGTGGTCTGAGAAGTTGTGTGGCAGTATTTTAATCTTATGAAACTTATGTTTGATTTATGACTGAGGGTGTGAATGATCTTGGAGTACATTCCATGTGGTGATGAGTAGAATGCATATTCTGTGGTGGTTGGGTGGAGTATTCTGTAGCAGTCTATTAAGTGTATTTGGTCAAGCAACAAGTTGAGGTTCTGGATCTCTTTGCTGATTTTTTCCTCAATCTATCTTGGGCTATTAGTGGGGTATTTAAGTCCCCATTATGATAGTGTTAGAGTTAATATCTTTTTTTGTTTATTTAGTAGTTACTTTATAAATTCTGGTTCTCCTGGGTTGGGTGCATATGTGTTTAGGATGGATATTTCTGTTGATGGATTGAACCGTTTATCATTATGTAGTGACCTTCCATATCTTTTAAATTTTTTGATAGCTTAAAGTTTATTTTGTCTGATATTAAGATCATGACTGTTGCCTTCTTTTGTGATCTGTTCCCCTGGAAATTCTTCTTCCATCCTCTAACTTCGAGTTTGTGTGCATCTGTTGTGGTGAGATGAATTTTCTGGATGCAGCACATTATTTGGTTATGCGTTTTAATCTAGTTTGCCATTCTGTGTCTTTCAGTAGTGCATTTAGTTCATTCATGTTCAGGCTGATTATTGAAATGTGAGTGTTTATCACCATCATGAAGTTCTTATAAGGATTTTTCTTTGTTTTCTTTTAACTTTTGGATTGATGTATGTGTGTATTTTTAAGTTTGCTGCCATGATGAGTTAGTTCTACTGTTGTCTTGGGAAGTGTGTGGTTATTCATTTCTTTCTTTCTATTGTGCTTAATACCTTCTGGGCTTTAAACTTTATTATAAGGCTACAATAGTCAAAACAACCTGGTATTGGTATTGGTACAAGAACAGGCATGTAGACCAATGGAAATTTGGGAAACAAAACCTAAATTTTTCAACCAACGTATCTTTGACAAAGCCTCCAGCAACAATCACTGGGGAGAGAACTTAGTCAGTAAATGATGCTGGGAAAACTAGCTGACTATGTGAAAAAAAAAAAAAAGAAACAGGACCCTTACCTCACCATACACACTAAATCAACTCCAAATGGATCAAAGGCCTAAACATAAAACCTCAAATGTTAAGAATTGTAGAAAATACCCTTATGGAAATTGGAATACGTAACCAATTCCTGATCAAAACTTCAAAAGCTCATGCCATAAGAGATAAGACTGACTATGGGAGCTTATCAAACTGAAAAGCTTCTGCAAAGCAAGAGAAACCATCAAGAATTGGGGAGACAGCCCACAGAATGCGAAAAAAAATTTGCCAAGTGCATATGTGACAAAAGCCTAACATCCAAGATTGACAAGGAACTCAAATGTGCTGAAAGGAAAAAAAGCAAACAGCCCCCTTAAAAAGTGGACAAAAGATACGAATAGACACTTCTCAAAAGATGACATACAAGCAACTAACAGATACATAAAAAAGTGCTCAGACTCACTAATCAACAGAGAAATGCAAATCAAAACCACACTGAGATACCTCCTAACCCCAGTAAGAATGGTCATCATTAATAAAACAAAAAACAACAGATGCTGACCAGGATGCAGAGAAAAGGAAACACTTCTACACTGTTGGTGGGAGTGCAAACTAGTTCAGCCTCTATGAACAACAGTGTGATGATTCCGAGAAGAACTAAAAATTGATCTAACATATGACCCAGCAATCTCCCATCTCAGAATATGCCCAAAGGAACTGAAATCACTCTACAAAGAAGATTTCTTGCACACACATGTTTATTGCAGCACTATTTACAACAGCAAAAGTGGGAACCATCCTTGTTGCCTATAGAAACTGCACTGGATGAAAAAAATGTGGTACATATACTCAATGGAATATTACACAACTGTAAAGAAGAACAAAGTCATACACTTTGTAGTACCTTGGATGGATTTAGAGTCTATATTACTCAGTGATTTATCACAGAAACAAAGAACTAAGTACCACATGTTCTTCTCATAAGCAGAGCCTGAACATTTACCATAATACAATAAGAAAGGGATTGGCAGTAGCCGGAAATGACCAGGAGAGGGAAGTGGGGCACATAACATCAATAAGGGCAGCTGATCTCAAAACAGGTGAAGTGGGGACCAAAGGAGGGCCCAGATTTACCTGTATGATGACTACTTGTATACCTGATCCTTAATTGTACCCCACAATTTTTAAATTAAAAAATATTGAGTATGAAAAATAAGAGGCCTTAAAATGTTATATTGAGCACTTCTTTTGGAAAGACCTAACTAAACAGCTTAAAGTTATTAAAGCTTAGACTGAGTTGAATGAACTGGCAAAAATGAAAAAAGATTAACATTGTTAATCATTTACAAAATTCAACAGAGCACTAAAGCTTTGTCATGATTGGGAGCTGGAAGGAAAGTATTGAAAGTAGAAGCTAGACTCATTACAGAAGAGATTCCAAGACTTTTTGTATTAGAATCATAGTTTACCATATAAGCTTGTTCAGGAGGATGACATGATCCAAGGTGCTGTTGTGTCTTTCCATGGAGGTCACAGGGAAAGGAACCATAGACTAGAATTACAAAAACAGGGAACTGATGTAAATTGCAAATTATATTTGTAAGATAGTTTAGTAATAATCAATAGAATACTATGGAATCTTCAAACTTTCAGTGGGGTGCCATGGTTCATACCTATAATTCAGATACTTTGGAAGGCCAAGACAGGATGAACACTTGAGGCTTGGATTTCAAGACCAGCCTGAGCAACATAACGAGACCCTGACTCTATGAAAAATACAAAGATTAGTCAAGTGTGGTGGCACACACCTAGAATGTCAAGAAATCAAATGTCAAGAATCAAGATTTAATTTATCTTAATTAAACAACTTCAGCCATCTGAATTAGTCCACAGCCAAAGAAAATGGGGAGAGTGAAAGAATTAAGACTGCATATTTACTAAAATATCAACACTAGTTACAAAAACAAGAACTGTTGGAATGATAAATATTTTTGATATATGTGTGTGATTTTCATATATATATTATTAATTTCCTCCTTCATTTTTTCTTATTATTTTTCATTAAGTGATTTAGGTAGTTAATTTTACAACATACATTTTGATTGCAGATTATTGAGAAAGGACTGTGATCTGAACTAGAAGAGAAACTAACATTGAAATATAACGTTATCCAAACTGTTCAAGATTTTATGTTTGTTTTAGGGGGAAGGAACCGTGAGACCACTTTTGTCAAGGCATCTTGTTCAATGGAAGCAGAGAGGTGTTATTTTTTTAAAGGAGTTGCTAATATAGCAAATACAGCCAGTCTTCAAGTAGTGTTGTTTCATTCATTCATTGTGATATTATAAGCTTCATGAGGAAAAAAAAATCCTAACTTGGGTTACTATCTGTAGGAAGTTTCCATAGTCTCTCCATGTCTGCATGGTTTTTTCTGGTACTCGGGTTTCCTGTCACAGGCATCACAAGCTCTGCTCCGTAGTTGAATCGGAATGCCTACATGGTCCCAGTCTGACAGAGTGTGGGTCAGTGTGTGAGCGTGCCTTGCAATGGAATGTGTCCTGTCAGAGGTAGTTCCTGCCTTGTGTCTTGAGCTGATTCCATCTATGAGTCTGAACTGGAATTTTTGGGCAAATAATGATCTTACTTTTATTTATTAATCTTTCTTTAATGTGTGTACCTCTTATATTTATTTCAATGTTTAACATTAGAAGTTTCTTTTTTACTCTTTAGTAGTGTTTTCGTGACCATAAATATGGCATAAGAACTTAACCTTTGTTATATCAAAGGCCATGGTAAAACTGGTTTCATATTTTGTTTACTTAACCTTACAATTTCCAAGAACCTATCAATGATATTACATGAGGGCTAACTGTATAGAAGAGTGTCTATAATGCTGAGTAGTCCAAGGAGTTGAATGTTGCACTCATTTTCCCATTATCTTCAGCCAAAAATTTCACTTGTATTTACTCTCCTCTGAGAAGTTGCAAGTAGGAATATTAAAGCTATAGTTCTCCTTTACCTCCTAGCTTTCTATTATTTTCTTTCAATAGAGACAAACTAGAATAAAACTGCAAATCCAAAGAATGTAGAATAGATTTCATCAAACATTCAAAATAAAATGCCAAATTAAGTAGAACTTGAGGCAGGTATGTAAGGAGAATAAAGAAATAATAAAATGAATAAATAAAAATTGTCCAACCATGAAAGGTCTGAGCAAATCTGGAGATTCTAAGCTCTTATCTGTGGCTGACTGTTGTGTGCATCATATATGATTTTATATCATTCTCTATTAGCTCTAGGGCTAAGATGTGAGCACTGTAGTAAAATTCTAAAATGCTTTTCAAATAAGTTACTTTCTTTCCCAAATCAATTGTTGATGCCACATTTTCCTTAAGGCATTCTTCATCTCCATTCTTGTCAGTGTGTAGATTACCAGGTTGAGCATGGGAGCAGTGATGGTATGGACAAGAACAAAAACACTCTGTTTTCTGGAAAAATTATGATTGGCCTAATGTAAATAAAGAGGACAAGCTCAAAAAATATGATGAAAACTGTTATGTGGGAACTGCACGTTGAAAGAGCTTTGGTACAGCTCTCTGCTGGGTAAACCCTGATGGGGTATAACATCAGAAATTAAGGTACCATCAAAATCACAGAAGTCACCAAAGCAATCAGGCCTGAATTAATAGTCACCAAGAGGTTATGTATGTATCCGTGCAAGCCAGTTTCAGCAGAGGATACACATACAGAAGTAGTGATCTCTCTCATTAGGACCACAGAATGGTAAGAAGATGGTGAGAAGAAGCTGCCTGGAAGAGTAAATCTTCCAGAACAACAAGCTATGACGTTGTGTTACACTTCTGCCTGCTCATGATGGTGGGATAGTGCAAGGGCTTGCAGATGGCCACATAGTGGTCATCGGCCATCCCTTTGAGTGTGACGATCGCTATGGCTCTAAACATGTGAATGAGAAATAGCTTTATCAGGCATTGATGATAGAAAATGATCTTCCTATCTTCTAGGAAGTCAGCCATTAGTTTGGGGATCACTGGGATTGTGTAGCTACGGTCAGAGAGTAAAAAGTAATTGAGGAAAACAAACACATGGGTTGGTCAGTTAGCTGAGTGCATGTGATAGGAATCATTATAAGCAAATTTCCCATCCAAATAACAAAGTAGCAAAATGAAAATAACACAAAGCAGAGTACTTCAATTTTCTTATTTGGAGAAAGTCCCAGGCAAATAAATACAGTGACATTGTTCCTATTTTCCATGGACCAGTGCAGGAAAAGATGAATAACAGTCACTGGAAAAGACATAGTGCATAAGTCAGTGTCAGAAATGTCATGGAGTATATTGATGATAACACTAATAATATGAAACTGTGTTTAACACATATGATTCCAGAATTTCAGAAAATAAAAAACCTGATATTTAATAAATGTTTATTTTTTTCTGATTAGTCTCATGCTAATTTCTATAAATCATTCTTTTAGGACATTATGACAGTAATAAAAATGGATGCATTCTATCAGTTTTAAAATATTAAAAGATGACTAGTTGTCAAGTAATTCCCAGTACGTAATTATGTCCTTACAAAGGACATAGCTCTGAATGCTTACAAGCTCAAATTTTGTTAAGGATGACAGTGTAAGTCATACATTTTTTTTTTTTTTTTTTTACAAATGTAAAGTTTAAGAGTGGTCACCACAAAATCATCTTAGAATGAGTTAGGAACTGAAATTAAAAATTAATATAGATAGATGGACAGATAGATAGATAGATGGACAGATAGATAAATAGATAGATAAACATAGAAGACAAAAACTCTCAGCAAGAAGCCCATGTATTTGGCCAGAGTAATATTTTGATTGCTTGTTTGCCTTTTCTTTATCTATTATTGATACAGTAAAATGCTGATATTCGATAACAGAAGTATATCTGTGTAGTTCTTCAATTGCAATCACATATTTAAATAACCCACAGAATAAGCAGTAGTTAAGACCAGCAAAGAGGAGCAAAAGTCAGTTTTACGTGGTTATTTTTCCTCTTGACTTTAATATAGTATTTCCAGGTCTGTTTTTTTCTCAGTTTTTTGATTTGGGGCCTACATTATTGTTTTCTGTTTTGTCCAACTTATGCCTCTTTCCAAAACCCATAAAGAAACATGAAAAATAATAGATTGGAGAAAAAGATTTTTGGAAGTTTATGGGAAAAGTTTTATGTGTAGACAGAGTTGGCACCATGAGTTCTATTACCTAATTATATTAGAATGTGTAAATTTGGGTACCAATCACTTTATGTCTCTGAATTAAAGTTGTCTTATTTACAGAAAAGCAGATTTTAAAATGGAGAAAAACACAAAGAAATTTAAAAGGACCACAAAAAGTTGTATTATTTACAAAATGAAAAAACCGACTTGGACATGATAAAATCATTTAAGCAGAAAGGAAACTAAGAGATTCACAGGTCAAATCCCCTAGTTCTAAATGGAAGGGATTTTAATTAAAAGTCACATATAGACTGAATAAAGTAGTTTGAATATCTTTATCATCCCACAAATATTAAATCTGTAGGATTTGATTTATGAAAATCTAGGCAGTGTATTTGGGGTTGCCAGAGCTTCTGATAATTTAGTTTGCACCTCAAAGCTGTTGATCAAACAACATAATTGTTAATCAAATAGTCTAATCATCTTTACTATAAATTTGACCCCAAGAATCTTTAATTTTATTATGTTTTCTTAAAATTTGTGATGTCTGCTCTACCAAAATCTTGTAACTATTTTTTCCATAAATTTATTTTAAAATTCCCTGTTCATCTCCCACATTTACAAATTCAGTGAATTGTTTAACCTTCCAAATTAAACACACAAAAAGCATGGTAATGAAAATGAAGCCTTAAAATGAATAAACTTTGCAATATTGTAGTTTCAAGATTTAGAATTAACCTAGAGACAAGTCACTGAAAAGTAATTTTTCTCCACATGCATCAGTTTATACCATACAGGGGGAACCAAAAATAACTGGAATTTATTTATTTGATAGTTGTGTATTTATTCTTACATGTTCAGTCATCTTCAAAGTACTCTCTGTCTGATGCAGCATACTGATAAAGATGCTTTTTCCACTGCTCAAAATAATTTTTGAACTCATCTGCTTTGATGTCTTTCAGTACTTCTGCCGTTTTGTTTCCCCTCTTCCATATTAGCAAGACATTTCCCTTTGAGGACTTCTTCATCTAGGGAAGCAAAAAGAAGGCACTGGAGGTGAGAGCTGGTGAATGAGGAAAATGCTTCGCCTGAGGCGAAATCTGGTGAAGGAGAAAGTGGGGCAGGGGGTCATGACGTGTTTGGTCAGAAACTGTACAGCGCTCAGCACAGTGGGGGTGGCAGGCTGTTCCCGTAAATAACCTATCACGAAACAGGAAAAAAACGCGTTGCGAGACTCTCCAAAAAAGATTCACTGAAGCTGAACGCAGCTTCTCACAACAATGCTTGTTGGCACACTGATGCTGTTGGGTTCCTAGAACACTCAGTTGGGGGAGCCTGTGCTACAAAGAGCACACCCTCCAAAAGTTAATTCCAGTTGTCTCTGGGTCCCCCCTTGTCGGTATATAATATATTCATACTATAGACATACTGTAAGACTATAACATATACATAGGTGAAGAAATTTCTTTATCTATGAATTTAAAAGTCTACCTTTATTTAAAAGTGATATTTCAAGTTCCAGACTGAATAATTCTTAAATTGCTTGTTCATTTAAGCAGAAATAACCAAAACCATTGTTTTAATTATATGCATGGAGATAAAAACCTAACTGAATTATTTTCCCTCAAAAAACTAAAAAGAACAAACAAAAACCTATGGTTTATACACAAGATGAACCATAATCCCTTTTTTAAAAAAAAACCTCAGGCTGTTAGAACATTCAGGGAAAGCCAAACGATCATTCAGACTTCATTTATTGATACAGAATTACTTTTTCTACTAACACCATCTAGTCAGTAGAAAAACAATCTTCCTAAATACTTGTCTGAGTCTCCAGTTGCTGCATTCTCAAGGCCAAAGTTAAGGCTTTATTTCCCATTTTAGCAATTCTCCCTTTCCATTTCAACTGCCTCATACAGCTGTGGTTTACTATATATAAACTGCCACCTATATTTCTGGACTCTTAATTTTAGAGTTTGAGATGCCTGGTTTCTATTTTGCTACCCAAACATCAATTTTAAGTGTTAAGTCATCATTTCATTTTCTTCAACCCTGTAACATTTGAGAAATGTTTTCCCTCCATATGAATCAGAGAGTGTAAGATTTCACATTTAAAGATAG
The DNA here is from genome assembly GCF_000164805.1 of Carlito syrichta. Taxonomy (NCBI): domain Eukaryota; kingdom Metazoa; phylum Chordata; class Mammalia; order Primates; family Tarsiidae; genus Carlito; species Carlito syrichta. The sequence continues at coordinate 88,091 of NW_007259558.1, read as the reverse complement.
CTGGGCTCGGTGGCTCAGCCTGTAATCCCACGCCTTTGGGAGGCTGAGGTGAGTGGATTGCCTGAGTCCACGGGTTTGAGACCCGCCTGGGCAGCAAGACCTCATCTCTACAATAAATCAAAAAAGTCAGCCGGGCGTGGTAGCGCATGCCTGTAATTTCAGCTACTTGAAAGGCTGAGGTGGAAGGATCGCCGGAGCCCAACAGGTCGAGGCTGCGGTGGCCTGGAGCGGCCACTGCACTTCAAGTCTGGGCGACAGAGTGAGACTCCAACTCAAAAAACAAAACAAAACAAAACAAACAAACAAAAAGATAGAGAACTTTGAAAAGAGCAAAACTCTTGACCAATAAATGTGGTATTTCATTCAGTTTGAAAGGCATCCAAGAAGAATACTATTTTAGAAATGTAAAAATTAATTAAGGCTTTCCTGATAAGGTAGATGCAGACCATCAAACTAGTATTTAGCAAACCAGAAGTTAAAATCAGAAGTTTTTGAGTCTAGAGGCAGAGTTCATAAATAAAACATGTAGAACCAAAGTAACAGAATAAATATAATGTGAAAAATCTTAATTTTAGCATAATTATTTTATTCTTTATGTGCAAATCAGATAGCCTCCGAAGTTACTGGCCTCGAACCATTTAATCTCTTCTAACTTTGATAAGTAGATGACAGAAATGGAATAATAAATTAAGTCAAACTCTCTAAATCCATAAAGATGTAGGTAATAAACAGAAACTACACATTCAGTCTGCTTCTGTGTCCTACAAATGTAGCCCATTTGTAACGAACAAGAGGGTCACAGCTCATGCACTTGAGTAAAAAGCACTGAATCTTCTCATGTTCTGAAACATCAGCAATGCTGTTACAGCCACAACAGCCCCTCTGCAAGAACAATGGGCTAGGTAAGGAGTGAGCATGGTTCATTTTCTAGCATAGTTCTTCTCTCATATTAGGTACTTATACTTGCTTTTTCTAGGTTTCAGGTCTGTAAAGTAATGAATCTAATCTTGATAGTTTACAGTTAAGATTTTGCATAACCATTGATCTCTCTACCTTTGCCAAAAGTAAATTGTTGTACAATCTTTACACATAATGAAGTGAAACTGCTTGGGTTTGTATTCTGGCTTTGCTCTGAGTAAGCTGTTTACAATAACCCCTAGCAGGTCAAATAATTCTTATGTTCCCTGACAATTTGAGCATTCCCATGAGCCTAACATTCTTCTAAGCATCTTACATAACTTTCTAAATCCTTACAATGACTCTCAGAAGTAAATATTAGATTATATTTGCAAAAGAAGAAGCTGAGTCACAGCAAAATTAAATAATTAGTCCAAGGCCCTAGAACTAATAAGTACTGCAGTCAAGATCTAAAACACATATACCTCACTTGACAATACACTTAAGATGTTATCTACTGAGCGTACTTAGTACATAATGTGTAATCAATAAATATTTGATACTACTACTACTTTAAAAAGGCCTCAGTGATGCAGATATATCAATTTTTAATCTATGCCAAAGCAAATGATAATATCTGTGCTTAATTTATATGACCCTACATCCCTCAAATACAAACAGGCTGTCTTATACCCTCCTTGAAATATTGGGAAGTACTTACACAAATTAAATTTTGAATTCTAGCCATCGCGCCCTGTTCTGTATGATTTGGGCCATGTAATGCTTTTTTCTCAGGCCATTGTATTGCTGATGAGTACGTTTATTTCCAGTTATGTTAAGAGAATTAACTGGATAAAGTACATGAAAGTGTTACCAGTCAATCTTAGGGACTCAATGAAAAATTGTTACCATGCTTGTATTATTTATATCTCTTATCAAATACAGGCTACCATTTATTTAAACAACAATAAGTAATTGCTTGTCAAATAATTAAAAGAAATAACTTTAATGATTTAAAATAGTATATGAATAAATAAATTATTCAGTCATTGAAATCCTTTCCATATAATCACTACAGGCAACAAGGGCATGCTACAAAGTAAATAGAGAGAAGGTAAACACAGACTCAATTTTGAGATAATTTTATCTGGTGTGTGTGTGTGTGTCTTGTCTAGAGTATGTTTGGTAAATTTACTACTTGAGCTGTATTTTAATTTTGTGTGTATGTGTGTCGATTTTTTTTTTAAGTGGGTAGTGCACGGATCTTATTCTTTTGTTTGGGTTTTTCTCACTTTCTTGGTAACCTATAAAACACACTTTTTCTTAATACTTTGTTGACATTCTACTAGAAGTCCTAATAATGTTTTCTTATTTGTAATTTGCTACACAGCTAAGTATATTTAGCTGTTACTATCTACTTATCCCTTTATAACATCAAATCACACTTTCACTGGACAAATCCTTAAATATATTGCTGCCCTAAGGTCAAAACAAATTAGTCTGTCAAGTTCAGAGAAGATGCCTGTATTTCACTTTCACTTCCTGCCAATCTGCTTCTATACAAGTAGGCAATAATGTATGTAACAGATACCACACATACCACGGCAAGGGAGAAATGATGCACCTTGCATGTTCTTCTGCTTCATTTGTTCTGAATCCATTCCTGCTTCTTGCTATCTAGTGTTTTCTCTGTTTCCTTCATTGAAATTCTGGTCATTCCTCTCCTGTTCATGGTATTTCATTTCAGCTTGTATGTGTGTGTGTGTATGTGTGTTTTCGTTATTCTTTCTCTTTTTAAAAATTCGGTAGCTTTGAGGGATACAAATAGTTTTGGGCTGGGATCTAAGAGTAGCCACCACCCCGACTTGTGCACGTTGTATCCAATAGGTGATTTGTTTGTGCCTCCAGTCCTTCTCTCATTCCCCTTCTGAGTCTCCGCTGTCTACCATACCATTCTCTGTGTCTTTGCATGTCTTTACTTTAGCTGCCACTTAGAAGTGAGAACATGTGGTGGTTCATTTCTGTTTCTGAGTTAGTTCGCTTAGGATGATGTTCTCCAATTTCACCCAAGTTGCTGCAACAGACATGATTTCATTCTTTTTGATAAGCTGAATATTATTCCATAGTGCATATATACCACATTTTTATTATCCATTAGTCAGTTGATGGGCATTGGGTTGTTTCCACATCATTGCAATTGTGAATTGTGCTGTGATATGCATGTGGGGGCAGGTTTCTTTCTTATGTAAGGAACTCTGCTCCTTAGAGTAGATACCTAGGAGTGGGATTGCTGGAAAAAATGGTAGACCCACTTTTAGTTGTTTGTATATCCTCCATACATACTGCTTTTCATACTAATGTTTCATACTAATGTTGCTTTTGTACTAATTTACACTCCCAGCAGCAGTGTTTAAGTGCTCTCTTTTCCCTGTATCTGTGCATCTATTTTTTAAAAAAAATGTTTTAGTTAATGACCATTCTGACTGGTGTAAGGTGGTATCTTATTGTGTTTTAATTTGCATATCCCTGATAATGAGTGATATTGAGCATTTTTTCATATGTTTGTTGGCCGTTTATATATCTTCTTTTGAGAGATATCTGTTCATGTTGTTTGCCCACTTTTTTAGGGGTTATTTGCCTTTTTCTTTCTGATTTGTTGGAGTTGTTTATAGATTCTGGATGTTAGTCTTTTGTAGGATGTATAGTTTGCAAATATCCTCTCCCGTACTGTAGGTTGGCTGTTTGTTCTATTGATTATTTCTTTTGCTGTGCAGAGCCTTTTTAATTTATCTCACTTGTTTATTTGTTGTTGTTGCATTTGCTTTAGGGTTTTAGCCATGAATTCTTTCCCTAGGCTGATGTCCAGAAGAGTTGTTCCTAGGTTTCTTCTAGGATTTTTTGGGTTCCAGGCCTGACATTTAAGTCTCTAATTCCTCTCTAGTTAACTTACATATATGGGGAGCAATAGGAATCAAGGTTTATTTTTCTGCATGTGGCTATCCAATTTTCCCAGCACCATTTGTTGAATAGAGAAACCCAGTGTATGTTTTTGTCTACTTTGTCAAAGCTCAGTTAGTTATGGGTATTTGGGTTTGTTTCTGGGTTCTCTGTTCTGCTCCATTGGTCCACCTGTCTACTCTTGTAACAGCCTTGTAGTAGAATTTGAAGTCAGGAAATGTGATGCCTCTAGCTTTGTTCTTTTTGCTTAGGATTCTTTTGGCTATTCAGCCTCTTTTTTGGTTTCATATGAATTTCAGAATTGTCTTTTCTAATTCTCTGAAAAATGATGTTGGTAATTTGATAGGGATTGCACTGAACCTGTAGATTACTTTGAGTAAGATGGTAATTTTAATAGCATTGACTCTTCCAATCTGTGAGCATGGATGTTACTTCATTTGTGTCCACAACACTTCCTTGCATTGGAGTTTTGTAGTTTTTGTAGAGATCTTTCACCTTTTTGATTAAATATATTCCTAGATATTCTAGCTTTTTTGGCTGCTACTGTAAATGGAATTGATTCTCAGTATGGTTGCCATTGGTGTATCATAGTGCTACTGATTGGTGTGTGTTGTTTTTATATCCTGAAACTTTACTGAATCCACTTACCAAGTCCAGGAGTCTTTTGGAGGTGGTTTTGGGATTCTCTAGGCATAAGATGATATGGTTGGCATAGAAAGATAGTTTGATTTTCTTCTCTTCCAGTCTGGATGTCCTTTATTTCTTTTTCCTTCTTTGCTGTTCTGGTTAGGACTTCCAGTACTGTACTGAAGAGCAGTGGTGAAAGGGGGCCCCCTAGCCTTGTCTGTTTCAAGGGGGGATGCATTCAGCTTGTCTTCATTTGGGGCAACATGGGCTGTGAGTTTGCCATATGTTGCTTCCATTGTTTTGAGGAAGACTCCCGTCGGACCTGTTTTGCTGAGGGCTTTTATCATGAAGGAGAGCTGGATTTTGTCAGATGTTTTTTCTGTATATGTTGAAATGGTCATATGATTTTTGTTTTTAATTCTGCGTATATAGTAGATCACATTTATGCGAGTGTGCATGTTGAACCACTCTTGCATCCCTGGGATAAAACCCACTTGGTTGTGGTGTATTTTTTTTTAAGTACTGTTGAATTCAGTTTGCTAGTTGAGAATACTTGCTTCTATGTTCATAAGGGATATTGGTCTGTAGTTTTCTTTTTGTATTTTGTCTTTCCCTGGCTTTGGTATCAGAGTGATACTGGCATTGTAGAATGAGTTAGGAAGGATTCCCTCTTTTTCAATTGTGGAATAGCTTCAGTAAAACTAGTACCAGCTCTTCTTTGAAGGGCTGGTAGAATTCAGCTGTGAGTCCATAAGATCCTGTGCTGGAGACCAGCTCCAGGAGAGAGTCAGGGCCTGAATGGGGAGAATCAGGAACGGCGGAGAAGAATGACAGAAGTCAACTTCTTGGGTAGAGTTCAGGACTCTGCCAAATTTTATTCAATTCCCACATACTTATATAGTTTTTTTACTAGCCCCCCCACCCACAAAAATGTACCCCACGTTACACATGACAAGCTGACATCATGTTTCCTTTTCATTTATGGGGAAGTTGACCTTTACAATTATCATCTCGTTCCTTCCTGCTACTGGTGAAGTTATTTATGTCCGAATCAACAGATAGGAACAAAACACCAGCTGCCAAGAATTTATCAACCACAGCCTGTGACCTCTAGGCCAACTGAATCTCTTTCCTTCGCTATTCTATTTCTTTTCCTTTACTAATCTATTTTTTTAATTCTACACTTATATACACTTTTAGCAGCAATATCTTGACTTGTTTTTTCTTTTATATAACCACCCTTATCTTACCCACTATGAATTTTTAATACTCTGTATTAATTAATTTTACTATTAATTTAAAATTTTAACTTTCTTCTAATTGCCTTATCTATATTACTTGCTATTTTATCACCTATTTTACATTTTTTACTTCTAAACAAAACTTAATTCTAAATCTACACTTATACATGAAATTAATCTTACTTCTAATCCTAAATGTATTTAATTTTAGACCTACATTAAGTGTGTATAATTTTAAGTTTACCTTAAAACTTAATTATTTCCTATTCCTTCTATTACTTATATTTAACTAATACCTACATCTATAATAAACATTTATCTTTTAATTATAATTGTTATTTATTTAATTCTAATCCTTACTTTAATTTTAACCCTCTTTCTAATTAAACTATAATGTTTCTTAAATCAAAAGGCATGTCTGTGACTTGTTTTTCCCGAAAACACCTGTTTTTGGAGACACTCTGTCTCGATCTCTCACTTCCTCATCAATCACAACTGTCAATGTTGTTACTTTAGTATAGGGTCTGTTAACTATTTATACAGGGTATGAGGAAGTACTTGTTTTACCTTTTTAGCTAAAGGTTGGAAAAATTTCATGGGAAAGGGGGTAATAAAACATTCCCTTGTCCCTTCAGGGGGGAAATTTTTGCTGTTGAGCCCTTTTTACGTCTCTATACGTAGGGTTACTGCTAATCCCCCATCCTTGCACATTCTAGCTAGTCGTTTTGTTTATCAAGGGAAGTGTTTTTCAAGCCTGAGCACGCATTCCTGGAAGACCAAGAGGAGCCCTCTGCCTCCACCTGGCCGCTTCCCCCTGGGGCTCTGCTCCCGGTCAGCGTTTTTCAGGCCACCTCCATTTCCGGGTCACCTCTGTTTTTCCTCTGTAGGGGTTGCGGCTTCCGGCAATCCTGGACTTTCTTTGTTGTTGTTTTGGGAGACTTCTGATCACTGTTTCAGTCTTGCTACTTGTTATTGGTCCATTGAGGGTTTTTATTTCTTCCTGATTCAAGGTTGGGAGGGTGTATGTTTGGAAGAATTTGTCCATTTTTAAAGAGTGTCTATTTTTTTTTGCATAGAGATGTTTATAATAGTCTGATGATCTTTTGAATTTATGTCATGCCAGTAATGTTTTTATTTCCATTTCTGATTGAGATAATTTGAGTCTTCTCTCTTCATTTTTAAATTAATCTAGCTAGCAGTCTGTCAACTCTCTTTATCTTTTCCAAGAATCAACTTTTTGCTCATGAATCCTTTGTATTTTTTTTAAATTTCAATTTCATTTAGTTCTGCTCTGATCTTCGTTGTTTCTTTTTTCCTACTAGTTTTGAATTAGTTTTGCTTGTGTTTTTCTAGTTCCTTGAAGTGTGATATTGGTTTGTTGATATGTGATTGTTCAGTCTTATTAGTGTAGACCTTAAGGGCTATACATTTTTCTTTAAGCACATCTTTTGGTGTGTCTCAGAGGTTTTGATAACTTGTTTTATTGTTGTCATTAACCTCAAGGAATTTTTAATATTTCCTTCTTGATTTCATTGTTGACCCAAGGTTCATTCAGAAGCAAATTGTCTAAGTCTCATGTTTTTGTTTGTTTGGCTTTGGGAGTTCTTGGAATTAATTTCTAGTTTTATTCCACTGTGGTCTGAGAAGGTGCTTGATATGATTCTGCTTTTTTTGAATTTATTGATATTTGATTTGTGCCCGACCATATGGTCTATCCTGGAAAATGTTACATGTGCTGATGAGAAAAATGTATATTCTGTAGGTTTGGTATGGAATATTCTGTAGATGTCTGTTAGTTCCATTTGCTCTAGAGTTCAGTTTAACTCCAACATTTCTTTGTTGACTTTCTGCCTTGATGATCTGTCTATTGCTGTCAGTGGAATGAAATCTTCCATTATTATTGTATTGCTGTCTCTTTCTGTAGGTCTAGTGGACTTTGTTTTATAAAGCTCGGGGCTCTGGTGTTAGGCACATAAGTATTTAAAATTGTTATATCTTCTTGTTGGATGTATTTCTTTATCATTATATAATAACCATTTCTGTCTTTTTTGACTGTTGTTAATTTTAATTCTGTTTTATGTGATAGGAGAATGGCTATTCTTGCTCATTTTTGGTTTCTGTTTGCATGGAATATTTTGCCCTACCCCTTTACCTTGAGTCTATGGGAGTCTTTGTGAGTTTAGTGGTTCTCTTGAAGGCAGTAGATACTTTGTTTTCATTCATGACAGTCTGTGTCTTTTTAGTGGGGGCATTGAGACCATTTCCTTTTAGAGTTAATAGTGATATGTAAAGTGCTATTCCATTCATCATACTGGATGTTACCTGGTGGGTTTACTTATTTATTTTCTTTATTGTGCTGGTGTTCCCTAAGGCCTTTATAAGCTTTATGATTTCTAGCATTTTTCTCTGCTGGTGCATTTCCACCTTTTGTGTCAGTATTTAGAACATTTTTGATTATTTTTTGTAGAGTTGGTTTAGTGATGACAAATTCCCTCAGCATTTCTGGTCTGTGAAAGACTTCATTCTCCTTCATCTATGAAACTTAGTTTTCCAGGATTCAAAATTTTTGGCTGACTGTTACTCTTTGGGGAAATTAAAGATGGGGACCCAGTCCTTCTGGATTGTAACGTTTCTTCTGAGAAGTCTGCTATTAGTCTGATAGGTTTACCTTTGTAAGTTTTTTAATGCTTTTTGTGTCACTGCCGTTAAAATTCTTTCCATTATATTAACTTTGCATAACTGGATGACTACATGCCTTGGAGATGACCTTTCTGCAGTGAATCTTCAGGAGGTTCTTTGGGCTTCTTGTATCTGAATGTTTAGATCTCTGGTAAGGCCAGGGAAATTTTCTTCCGTTGTTTTTATTTAAAATACAATTTTTCTTCCTCTTGAAAGCAGTACAGATCCCAGATATGTGGTTGTCATTAAAGCTATTTTCATCAATGCAAGCAGTGTGATCTTAACCTAGAAAAGCAGCAACACAGCTGCCTCTGAGTACAGATATAAAGTGAGCAGACGTTCACTTTTTTAAACCAGACCACATGCAATGTCACAAGCTTAAGTTCAGCAACTCCATATACGTTCTCTATCACTCAACGAGTAGATGGTAGAACTTGGGGAGATCCCATGGCCATAAATGTCACAACAGGTGAGATGAGGGACTCCCAGGAATGATCATGAATCATTCCTTATTATCCTGTGTTCTAGAGCCTTATCCATTCTAGATGTCTATTGGAAAGAGATTGACGTTTGTAAGCCAGAAGAGGAGAAAAGGTACTATGTTGTTTCAAGTCCAGGAGTTTGGGTGACTAGATCATTTGGCGTTAAGGCGCTATGCATTTTTGGAAATTCTAGCTACTCATTGTTTGGTTTTTTAAATCTGTTTTATTATTGGTTAATATCTACTTTCCTACTAAGACTTGGGTGTAGAGATATGTTTAGAAATGTATTCTGATAGTCATGACCAACCTTTTAAGTTCCCCAGAGCATTGGTGCTGTGTTTCTATTTCCAGGAGTTTCTGTGGGGAGTAAGGTTTGGTACACTTCACAGAGGAGTGTGTGTTTCAAGTGAAATAAGAGCCTGGTGACAGATTTTAATTAAGATTCAACAGCTTAGATGATTTCACTTAGATGTCACTACCTTAAGCTGCCTGTTATAGCTTCAAATGTGGTTCTTGCTTTTAAGCTGAATAGGACAAAAAAATAAATAAAACAGGTGAGACTCCTTTTTAAGCTGTGGAGAATAAAGCATTGGGAAAAGGGGCTCCCTGCTGTTTTCTGACATGGGGCAAGGTGGGGTGACTCCTGGACTGGAGAAAGTCATTAGCCTGAGCTCTGGAGCTTGGCTTGAGGGGAGCGAGGTCTAACACAGCAAACCTTTTGGACGCAGGGCCAAAAACATCGCATGGGTGGCTTTCAACATCTTTCTGGCCCAGAAACTATTTAAATAAAACCCTTTCCAGAAGCCCAAAATGTAAAAATAAAAAGAACTGGAAAGAAGCTACAGGGATGAATGTTATGGACTTCTTAAACTCTTGGAGCTCTTCAGAGCACAATCTTAGAGGGAAAACCCCACCATAAAGACTGGTTGTATTACATTGTGGAAGAGAGAGGGAAAAGAGGACAGGACAGGGAGGAGATAGGAGAGAATTATTTTGGAAAAAGAATGCAGAATATGGAAATTGTGGTGGAATGACATGACACTACTTGGGTAACTCAGGAAAACAGAGGTGGTGAGGTGGCAAAAAGCACCCAGCAGTGAAGCTGGGTGTCCTGGTCTTCCTTTGAGCCCAGAGAACAGTGCTGTCTCAGAGCGTGTTCATTAACTGCTGTGCATTGAGCACATACTACTTGCTTCACCATCCGTAATATGCTGTTTTGTCCTCACAGTAACCCTGAGGAAGACAGCTGAAGAAACTGTGAAGAACTTAAGTTTCTTTGACCTAGGGTTGCTGAGCATCAAGTAATGGGACAGGGACCCAGGGGGCCTAACTCCACACCACTGTAGTTCAGTGATGTCCATAACAGTCACCCACAGTCACTGAGCTGGGGAGTTCATTGGTGTTACATTTCTTTAAAAAAAAAAAGATAAAATGAATTCAATTTAGAAATCTTTGCATGAGAGATGTGAGGATTCAAGTCGCAGAGCAGATTCCATCGTTTTGTAGTTGGCTGTCACCTTTGAATTATGTATGCCAGTGTCTTTTGTTATCTGCCTGCACACTCCAGGCTGGCTTTCGCTTTATCTGCACTATGACCTGTGCTTTTATGTGCTTAAAGCTGGAGCCTGGTTCCAGTTTCCCCGCTGTTACCAGCAGTGTCTGTTCCTGAGCATACCACCCTGCCTCTATGGGTCTCCACCTTCACATCTCAGAAGGGGAGAATGTGTGTCGTTTTGGTTGCAGTGGTTTGATTAATGTCATCGTCAGTCAAATAAGGTGTTGAGCAGAGTGGCTGGGGTATAGTATTGGTGGAAATTCTTCTGGAAAACCCACTGGAGTGGGAATACAAGGATGTACTCCTTAGTTGAAATCTTGGTGCTATGACATGGTATTATTTGCATGATCTTGAATTGAGTCCTTTAGACTTAGCAATCATCTTATTTGATGCTTTGGCCCTAATGTCTAAAACAAATACAATCAAGTGCTACTGTTCCAATGAGCCAGTTTAGAAGAGTTTCAAATCCCTGTTGGGGTTAATCTTGGAAGAGAGTGTCGATCCTAAGCCATTTTTCTTTTAAGGCTTATCCCTTCTCTTCTTTTCTGCATTATTATTTCCTCCCCAACCAGGTGGGAGATGCTCAAAATACAGTGGACTCTGATATAGAGGAAATGTTTCTAGTGAGTCCCTTTCAGACATCAGAGATCCCAGTCATTCCTAATGAAAGGTGACTGCAGACATCTTGTTCCATCGACACCCATTGTGTTTTTAAAACAGAGCTTAGTCTTAGGAGATAGCTAGAAAAAAATGAGGCAGACTGACAGGCAGGTCCTCTGGTAACAATGTTGTGAACTCCAGGCTGGCCGCTCAGGCTCGGCATTGGTAAACAAGCTCCCTGCAAGCCTCTCAAGCTAGAGCTTAGGTGCTCACTGCTGGAATCAAAAAGCAACCAAGCAGCTCACCATTAGACCCCTACCTTATTACTGACCAATCAGAACAGCTATAGCTCACAGCTAGTGCTAGCCAGTCAGCTTGGACTTAGGGCTACATAAGCCCCAGGTTTTTGACCCCAGGTGGCATCCCCTTTGGGCCCCCTCCCACTGTGGGAGCTTTTCTGTCCTCAATAAATTCTGCTTTCTTACTTTCTGGCTGTCCATGTTCCTCATTCTTCCTGGGTATGAGACCAGAACCTTAACCCTGAAGAGCTGCAACCTGAAGAGCTGCAGATCATCATCGGGGCTGAAAAGTCGTGTACCCCAGAGGCTGGCTTGCCAGCCAACAGAGCCAGCTGAACCAGGAGAGCTGCCAGAGGAAAGCGAGACTCCGAAGCTGAGGCACCCAGGGGGCTAGGCTTGCCAGCCCACCAAGCCAGCAACACCCTCAGGGCTTGGCTTGCCAGACTGTTAGAGCTAACACTTGTGGGATGAGGCTTACCAGCCCCTCCATGACCCTCTCTGGGGCTTGGCTGGCTGACCCATTGAGCTGACACTCTTGAACCCCAGGCTGACCTGAAAAATCCGCATCATATGGACTTTGTGTGCCTTTCATAGGTGTGAGGAAGGCCACTCTTAATTGGAGCAGTGACAATGGCACTTCCTCCTGTCAGATGCTCCTTGAGAGCATTGGAAGCCATGGGGAGTCAACTCAAGACTTCGTGGTATATGTTTCAGGCCTGAAAGCAGGGATTTAATATAACATCAAGCTGTATCTTTTCAGAATCAAATGGGACATAAAGAACCCCCCGGTGACAGAAAGTGGCTTGTGTGAATGACAGAAGTGTGCTTCCCATCTGCTTCACTGGTTCTGACTTTCATTAACTTAATCATTTGAAGAAAGTTATTCTTCTATTTATATAGGGTTTTAGGATTTATAGATGGTGTTTACTCCTCATCTTAGTTTCATCCCTAGCCTGTATGAGGAGGGAAGGAAAAGTGTTCTTATTTCACCGGAGAGCACATTGGGACTGAGCATGGCAATGGGACTTGAAACTTTTGAGTCTGGCAGCCAGGAAAATAGGCAGCCCCTTTAGCGTCATACCTTTCAGTTGGACAGCCGAAGTTGGGTCTTTGGAGGAACTTAGCATGTTCATTTAGAAAAGGGTGTTTTGCAGGCAAATCCAGCCGATGTGTTCTGCGTTGGCATTGGAGTAGATATTTGTGGCTATCATAGCATTTTCTGTGGATTCCCGGGATAACCCTGGAGTTGAGAAGGGCAGGGACTTCACCCCCACTTTACACTTACAGAGGCAGGACTGCAAAGTGGGGGTCAAGATCCTTGCTTGCAAGTGACAGAAACCAGACTTAAATAGCTTAGATGGAAAGAGCAACTTATGGCCTCAAATGTATTTCCCTGCTACAGCGAGACCTTGGAGGAGGAGACGAGATGGTTCTTACCTCTCCCTCCTGCTTTCTGTTCATCAGCTTCGTTCTCCAAGTGGCTCCTTTCACACAGTCCAAGAAGAAGTGGTCCCTGATGATCCTTAACAGCCAGGGTCTGGTGCAAGGAAACATTCCTTGAGTGGGCACTGGTGAGCAAAGTTTGGGTCAGGAAGATGTTCCTGGAAAACTATTCCAGAATGGGAAAAGATAATGACCCAGAGATGGGAGAATGACCCACAGTAGCAGAGTTCTAAAGAAAAATACCAAATATCTGTGGTGCTGCTGGAATAAGAAGGCAAAGTTATTCAGGGGAATAAATCTTTCTCTGGAGGAGGAAGGGAGCAGATACTCATAAAGGACTTGCTGTGGGTGCTGTCTGATGTGTCATCTTAATGAGTGGAGCACTGAGAGAAGATGAGGTTGTGTTCCTCTTGTGGTCCTTTCCTCCTGTGCTTCTAACAGATACCAGAAGCATAGAGGGAAGTCCAGCAGAGAGCTGGCCCCAGTCACATGGCAGCTCTTCCACCTCTGGGCATGAGGGAAACCTCTTGGGAATGCAGACCCCCATCCTTTGGCTGATGTTACCTAGACACAGAAGTCTTGCTTGTTGGGTTAGTGCCTGGCACTCAGTACAAGGCCACCGTGTATTCTTAAGCAGCTGGTGTCGCAGAAGCACAGCCTTTCAAGACAAGTGTGCTGAATTTTGTAAAATGGCCTCAGCCTGAGTTTCCTAGCACAGGTTAGTCATCTGTGACTTTGGTTCTGAGTTTTTCTTGCCTCGCAACCAGTTTTCTTGTCACAGGGAGCTTTCTGAAAGAGTTGGAACAGAGCAGAACTGGTGAGTTTCTTCTCAACTCCTTTGGCAAAGCATATCTTTCATTAAGTGTAATAAAAAATGCTGAGCAGCTACTGTGTGTGAGTACCAGGCTGTGTCTTGTGTCTGTCTTTCACATCTCGGTGCAGTGGCCAATGGCACACACAGGTGTAAGAGTTTTCTCTAATGAATAGATAATTATTGCTTTGTCCCCACCTTGGGTTAAGAGAGTTTCCTTTTTTGGCCTGCCTTGGAGTTCATACAGGTCTTTCTCTTGAAACACTTGTTAAGCATATTGCTGCTTCCTCGCTGTAACTGTTCAGTGCTCCCACTTTATAAATTGACCAGTATTTGGTGTGCGTGTATACACACACACAGACACACACACACACACACACACACACACACACACACACACAC